>NW_004444066.1:3468862-3483436 GCF_000243295.1 Trichechus manatus latirostris | reverse complement strand
ATTGAGATGATCATGTGATTCTTTTCTTTCCTTTTATTTATGTGGTGGATTACGTTGATTGATTTTCTAATGTTTAACCATCCTTGCATACCTGGTATGAATCCTACTTGGTCATGGTGTATTATTTTTTTGATATGATGTTGAATTCTATTGTCTAGAATTTTGTTCAGAATTTTTGCATCTATATTTATGAGAGATATTGGTCTGTAAGTTTCTTTTTTTGTGGTGTCTTTGGCTGGTTTTGGTATCAGGGTTATGCTGGCTTTATGGAATGAATTCAGAAGTGTCACTTACTTTTCTATGTTCTGAAATAGTTTGAGTAGTACTGGTATAAGCTCTTCTCTAAATGTTTGGTAGAATTGTCCAGTGAAGCCATCTGGACCAGGGATTTTTGTTGTTGTTGTTGGGTGTTTCTTCACTACCTTTTCAATCTCTTTTATTTTACGGGTCCGTTCAGATTTTCAACATCACTTTGTGGTAGTTTGGCTCGGTAGTGTGTTTCTAGAAATTTGTCCATTTCCTCTAGGTTTTCAATTTTGTTGGAGTAAAGTTTTTCATAATACTCCATTACGATCCTTTTTATTTCCGTTAAGTCTGTTGTAATGTCCCCCATTTTATTTCTTATTTGGGTTATTTGCATCCTTCACTGTTTTTGTTTTGTCAGTTTGGGTAGTGGTTTTTGTTTATCCTTTCAAAAAAACCAACTTTTGGTTTTGTTGATTCTTTCTATTGTTTTTCTATTCTCTCTTTATTTCTCTCTGATTTTTATTATTTCCTTTCTTTTGGTGGCTGTGGGCTTTTGTTCCTGATCTATTTCTATTTGTTCAAGTTGTGTAATTAATGTTTTGATTTTGTCCCTTTCTTCTTTTTTGATGTGTGCATCTATTGCTATAAATTTTCCTCTGAAATTGCCTTTGCTGTGTCCCAAATGTTTTGCTATGATGAGTTTTCATTCTAGTTTAAATCTAGGAATTTTTGGATTCCATCTCTGATTTCTTCTATTACCCAGTGGTTTCTAAGCAGGGTGTTATTCAGTTTCCATGTAATTGATTTTTTTCCTTGCTCTTCCTATTGTTGATTTCTACCTTGATGGCATTGTGGTCAGAGAAGATACTTTGTATTATCTCAGTGTTTTGGATTTTGTTGAGGGTTGCTCTGTTGTATAAGATGTGGTCTATTCTGGAGAGCATTCCATGTGCATTGGAAAAGAATATGTACTTTGCAGATGTTGGGTGGAGTGTCCTATATATATCTATGAGGTCAAGTTGGCCGATCGTGCCCTTTACATCTTCTGTATCTTTGTTGAGTTTCTTTCTAAATGTTCTGTTCTTTACTGAGAAGGGTATGTTGAAGTCTCCTACTGTTATTGTGGAACTGTCAGTTTCTCTTTTCAGTGCTGTTAGAGTTTGTTTTATGTATTTTGGAGCCCTGTCATTGGGTGTGTAGATATTTATTATGGTTATGTTTTCATGCTGGATCGTCTCTTTAATCATGATGTAGTGCCCTTCTTTGTCTTTTACGGTGGATTTTGTTTTAAAGTCTATTTTATCTGAGATAAGTATTGCCACACTTACTCTATTTTGGTAGCTGTTTGCTTGATATATATTTTTTTCATTCCTTTGATTTTTTAATAAATCTACATCTTTGTTTCTAAGGTGTGTCTCTTGTAGACAGCATACTGCTGGATCCTGGTTTTTAATCCATTCTGTCACTCTCCGTCTCTTTATGAGTGCATGTAGGTCATTTACATTCAGTGTAATTATTGGTAGGTGTGAGTTTATGGCTGTCATTTTGTAGTGCTTTTTTTTGTGGTGCTGACGTTTTCTTTGTTCCTCTTGTTCTCCTATGCTGAATTCCTTTTGTTTGTGGATTTTTTTCCATTTCTTTTGTTTTTGTAGATTTTGTTTTCACAGAGACTTTATGTTTTTCTTCTTTGTTTTGATGAGTAGGTTTGTTAACTTTCTTTATGGTTACCTTGAAATTTACCCTTATCTTCCTAGGTTTGAACCAGTCTATTATTACTTGGTATCACCTTGCCTTCCCCATTAGAAGGTTCTATACCTACACTGTTTATTCCCTCTCTTATTGGTCTGATGCTGTTTTCATTTTCAGATTAACCTATCTGGTTCCCTGTTGTAATTCTTTCAATTTTGGATAGTCCTTGAGAGTTCATTTCCTAGGTGGTGTCCAGCTGGTACGATCCTGAATCCTAGATTCAGCCTGTGGTATGATGTTGTTTGTTCTCAGACTGAAGGACTCCCTTTAATAATTCTTGTAAGTTTGGTTTGGTTTTTACATTGTGCTTTAATTTCTGTTTATCTGGAAATGTCCTAACTTCACTATCATATTTGAATGAGAGTTTTGCAGGATATATTATTCTTGGCTGGCAGTTTTTTTCTTTAAGGTTTTATATATGTCATCCCATTGTCTTCTTGCCTGCATGGTTTCTGCCAAATAATCCGAGCTTAGCCTTACTGTTTCCCCACTGTGTGTTACTTTTCATTTTTCTCAAGCTGCCCTCAGGATTCTTTCTTTGTCTTTGGTTTTAGCGAGTGTGATTATGATATGCCTTGGTGATTTTCATTTGAGGTCTGTCATATAGGGGGTTTTGTTGAGATTCTTGGATGGTCAGCTTTTCATCTTTCATGATTTGGGTGAAGTTGTCTTTCAGCAGTTCTTCAGTGATCCTCTCTGTGTTTTCTGTTTTCTCCCTCTGTTGTTGTTGTTGTTGTTTTTAGGTGTCGTCAATTTGATTCCAACTCATAGCCACCCTACATACAACAGAATGAAAAACTATCCTATCCTGCTCCATCCTCATAAGCATTGTTATGTTTGAGACTATTGTTGTAGACACTGTGTCAATCCATTTTGTTGAGGTTCTGTGCTGACCCTTTACTTTACCAAGCATCACACCCTTCTCCAGGGACTGATTCCCCCCGATAACAAGTCCAAAGTTTGTGAGATGTAGTCTCACCATCCTTGCTTCTAAAGAACATTCTGACTGTACTTCTTCCAAGACAGATTTGTTTGTTCTTTTGGCAGTGCGTGGTATATTCAATATTCTTCACCAACACCATAATTCAAAGCTGTCAATTTTCCTTTGGTCTTCCTTGTTCGTTGTCCAGCTTTTGCATGCTTATGAGGCCGTTGAAAACACCATGGCTTGGGTCAAGCACACCTTAGTATTCAAGGTGACATCTTTGCTTTTTAACACTTTAAAGAGGTCTTTTGAAGCAAATTTTCCCAAAGCAATGTGTCATTTGATTTCTTGACTACTGCTTCAATGGTTGTTGATCATGGATCTAAGTAAAATGAAGTCTTTGACATCTTCAGTTTTTTCTCCCTTTGTTTTGATGTCACTTACTGGTCCAGTTTTGAGGATTTTTGTTTTCTTTATGTTGAGGTGTAATCCGTACTGAAGGCTATGATCTTTGATCTCCATCATTAAAGCCCCTCTAACTACTTATATCCTAATAACATAGCTTCAAAATACATTAAATAATAACTAATAGCCAGGAAAAACAGATATAGCCACAATTATATTTATAGATTTCTATACCCCTGCCTCAGTAGTGACTATAGTAAGTAGAGAGAAAATATTTAAGGCTACCGAAGACTCAAAGAGTCTGTTAATTATCTTAACTGAACCCACATGTATTGAGCATATCACCTAAAAACAATAAAACACTCCTTTTCAATTTCACACAGAATATTTAACAGCATAGACCGTATTCTGGGCCATAAAACAAGATTTATAGAATTAAAAGGATCAAGCCTTACAAAGTATGTTCTCTTACCAATGAAATTATATAAAAAATCAATAATAGATATCTGGAAAGTCTCCAAATATTCAAAAATTAATTAATGCACTTCTAACTATCCCATATGAGAAATCAAAACGGACATTCGAAAGTATTTTGGACTGAACGCAAAATGAAATACAAGGTTAAAAAAAAAAAGACTACTTCTAAATTATTCTTAGAGGTTTTTTGTTTGTTTGTTTTTATAGCACTATACCTCTAATTGAGAATAGAATGAAAACCTCAGATGAATCTTCTAATTTCCACCTTAAGTAGCTAGAAAAAGAAGAGCAAATAAAACTTAAAGTAGCCAACGAAGATGAATAATAAAAATGAAAAAAACATTCAGTAATTCAATGACAGTAAAGTCGGTTCTTTGAGAAGATCAATAACATTGCAAAATTGCTAGCCAAGATATTAAGGAAAAAAGAAAGAAGACACAGATTAACATGAATAAGGGAAGCGTAGTCACTAAAGAATCTACCAGCATTAAACAGAATATAAGCGAAAATTTTAGCAAAAATAGTGGAGTAGGTAGCTTCAAGGGCTCTTCCCTTCAAGGAAACATAAAAGAGGAACAAAATTTGTTAAAATAAACTTTCCCAGAACTTTGGAAAATAGGCGAAGTTTTAGCTCAACAGACGAAAAGTTGAATCAAGAAAGAAGCAACATAAAATAGTAAGAGAGGTTACCTTGGGGGTTACAAACCACATCTTAAACATATTATGACCTAGTCTGAATAATACCAACTGACTTTCAATAATATACAAACACTATGCTCCTGTACCTCTCCCTCCCTCTGCCTTTACAGTGTTCTTGTCACAGATTTCATCTTTACACAACACATGCCCAGTAAAATAGATTCATAATTATTGTTTTATGCTTTCCCCTTTTATATCATATGGTAAAAAGAGAGAAGCTACAAAGAAAACCAAAATTTCAATGATACTTGCATTTAATAATACTTGGATACTTCAATTTTTTCTCTGTTTATCGTGATGTTTCTTATTGGTCCAGTTGTGAGGATTTTTGTTTTGTTGATGTTGAGGTGTAATCCATTCTGAAGGCTGTAGTCTTGATCTTCGTCAGTAAGTGCTTCAAGTCCTCTTCACTTTCAACAAGGAAGGTTGTGTCATCTGCGTATTGCAGGTTGTTAATGAGTCTTCCTCCAATCTTGATGCCCCATTCTTCTTCATATAGTCCACCTTCTCAGATTATTTGCTAAGCATGCAGATCGAATAAGTATGGTGAAAGAATACAAGCCTGACACACGTCTTTCCTGACTTTAAACCATGCAGCGTCTCCTTGTTTTGTTTGAGCAGCTGCATCGTGGTCAATGTACAGGTTCTTCATGATGACAATTAAGTGTTCTGGAATTCCCGTTCTTTGCAATGTTATCCATAATTTGTTATGATCCACAAAGTGGAATGTCCTTGCATAGTCAACAAAACAAAGGTAAACATCCTTCTGGTATTCTCTGTTTCAGCCAAAATCCATCTGACATCAGCAATGATATCCCTCATTCCACGACTTGTTCTGTATCCAGCTTGAATTCATGGAAATTCCCTCTCAATGTACTGCTGCAACTGCTTTTGAATTATTTTAAGCATAATTTTACTTGAATGTAATATCAATGATATTGTTCCAAAATTTCCACATTCTATTAGGTCACCTTTCTTTGGAATGGGCACACATTGGCCAGACAGCTGTCCTCCAAATTTCTTGACATACAAGAGTGAGTATCTATAGCACTGCATCCATTGATTGAAACATGTCAGTAGGCATTCTGTCAATCCCTGGAGCCTTGTTTTTTCAATGCGTTCAGTGCAGCTTGGACTGTTCCATCACTGCCATCCATTCCAGACCATATGCTACCTCCTGAAATGGCTGAATGTCAGCCAATTCTTTTTGGTACTGTGAATCTGTGCATTCCTTCCATCTTTTTTTTCTAAAAAAAAAAAAAATTATTGTACTTAAGTTGAAGGTTTACAGAACAAGTAGTTTCTCATTAAACAGTACACATATTGTTTTATGACATTAGTTAACAAACCCACGACATGTCAACACTGTCCCTATTACCAGCTTTCCTCTTCCCTCCTGCTTCCTAGTCCTTGCCCCTGGGCTGTCGGGCCCCTTTAGTCTCATTTTGTTTTATGGATCTGTCTAATCTTTGGCTGAAGGGTGAACCTCGGGAGTGACTTCATTACTGAGCTAAAAGGGTTTCTGGGGGCCATACTCTCAGGGTTTCTCCAGTCTCTGTCAGGCCAGTAAGTCTGGTCTTTTTTTGTGAGTTAGAATTTTGTTCCACGTTTTTCTCCAGCTCTGTCTGGGACCCTCTTGTGATCCCTGTCAGAGCAGGCAGTTGTGGTAGCCGGGCACCATCTAGCTGTACTGGACTCAGTCTGGTGGAGGCTGTGGTAGTTGTGGTCCATTAGTCCTTTGGACTAATCTTTCCCTTGTATCTTGTTTTTTTCATTTTCCCTTGCTCCCGAAGGGGTGAGACCAGTGGAGTGTCTTAGATGGCTGCTCACAGGCTTTTAAGACCCCCGATGCTACTGACCAAGGTAGAATGTAGAACATTTTCTTTATAAACTATGTAATGCCAATTGAGCTGGATGTTTCCCAAGACCATGGTCCCCACAGCCTTCTGCCAAGCAATTCAGTCCCTCAGGGAGTTTAGAAGTGTCTATGGAGTTTCCATCATCTTTCCTTGTACAAGTTGTGCTGACTTCCCCAGTATTGCATAGTGTCGTGACCTTCACCAAAGTTATCACTTATCTATTTTCTATTTAGCATTCCCCCCACCCCTCCCATCCCTAGTAACCAACAAAGATTATTTCTTTTTGTGTGTAAAACTTTTCATGAGTTTTTACAGTAGTGGTCTCATACAACATTTGTCCTTTTGTGAGTGACTTACTTCACTCAGCATAATGTCCTCCAGTTTCATCCATGTTATGAGATACTTCACAGATTCATCATTGTTCTTTCTCATTGTGTAATACTCCACAGTGTTTATGTACCATAGATTGTTTATCCATTCATCTGTTGATGGGCATCTAGGTTGTTTCCATCGTTTTGCTATTGTGAACACTGCTGCAATGAACATGGATGTACATATGTCTATTAATGTGATAGCTCTTATTTCTCTAGGATACATTTGTAGGAGGGCGATTGCTGGATCATATGGTATTTCTTTTCTAGCTTTCTAAGGAAGCACCATATCATTTTCCAAAATGGTTGTATCATTTTGCATTCCCACCAGCAGTGCATGAGAGTTCCAATCTCCCTACAGCCTCTCCAACATTTGTTATTTCCAGTATTTTTGATTCATGCCAGTAATGCCAGGATGAGATGGTATCTCATTGTGCTTTTGATTTGCATTTCTCTAATGGCTAGTGATCGGGAGCATTTCCTCATGTGTCTTTTAACCGCTTGAATGTCTTCTTCGCTGAAATGTATGATTTCTAGTTGTTAATTTATTTTAGCATTTTGTTCCTGTATTATTTTCCTGAATTCCTGTATTTTTGTCTGTATTTTCCATGAATTTTTCTACTTTTTCCATGAATTTGTGTATTTTTTCCTCATTTTTGTCTGCTTTTTGCTTCAACTCTTGGATAGCTCTAAATATGGGAGATTTGAATTCCTTATCAAGTGGTTCTAGTGCCTTTTCTTCTACTGGAAAGTCATCTGGTGTTTATTTTGGACACCTACTGGAACCATCCTGTCCTTTTTTTTATGTGTTTTGATATTGTCTGCTGTCTTTGGGACATTCAGTAGTTACTTTCTTTGGTTATTAATTGTAAATTTGTTTGCTTCATCCTACTTTTTTGTTTTATTTGGTTATGTCGAGCAGACGGGCTGTGTGTTTTTTGGTTGTTTGCTCATCTGTGGACATGATATTTTTGCCTCCTCATCCAATGGGCAGGGTCAGTGGCTAAGCTATGGTTTAGCAGGGCAGGTCCAACTGAAGAGCAGGGGCTGGGATGGTTTGTTTGTGGCATGTACTTGGGCTGAGAAGATGATCTAGTGGTCAGCACAGGGCAGGTTCTAACAGGTCGTGCCTGTGCTCCTCAGGAGTGCAATGTTCAGCACACGGTGCAGATATGCAGGATGTAGGGGTGGGGAGGTTGTGATGTGTGGAAATCGGTTGGATATGGAAGAGAAGAGAGAGAGGAGAGAGAAACAGGAGAAAAAAAATTCTGACAGAGCTTGCTTTTGGAGTGGAGGGACAAGAAACTGAGAAATGGAGAAAAACAAACAGGAAAAAAAATTGATAAAATAAATAAAAAATAAAAAAAAAAATGCCTCCAGGGATCTCACCAGTGTGGCTGCACAGACCAAGGAGTGGCTCCCTAGCAGAGCAGTATAGCCTTGCTATAAGGGGTGGAGATGATACACAGCATCAGGTATTCAGGAGACAATAAAAGAAGGTAAGTAGAAAGAGATGAGAAACTGAAAAATGAAGAAAAATAAAAGGAAAAAAAAAGAGAAAACAAATAACCAAAAAGAAATTAAAAAAAAAAAAAAAAAACCCCAGTGATCCCACCAACGTGGCTGCATGGACTGGGGAAACAGACTGGGGAAGCAGTACTCCAGCTAAGCAGAGCTTCACTGCCTGTCAGGAAGAGTCAAAGACGGCACACAGAGGCAGGTGTTCAAGAGAAAGGAGGGGGAGGAGGTGAAAGGCAGGGAAGAAACCAAAAGAGACCAAAAAAAGCAATACCAGCAACAAAGAAATGGTACCAAAGAAGCCAGCTGGTGTGGTTGGGATGAATTTGCATGGTGCAGCCTGCAGGGGAGTGGTGGATTGGCTCTCCAGAAAGCTGGGTATCTGTCCACCAGGAAGTAGCAAATTGGCCTGCCGGGAAGCGGCAAAGGTAGAGCAGGGGAAGGCAGGGTGGAGGGTGGGAAAACGTGTCTCACTGGTTACCAGGTGCTCTGTCTCCTGCTGAGAGCTGCATGAATCTGCTTTCCCGTACTCCCTGTCTGCCAATCTCCAACAGGAGTCCAAGATGGTGGTTCTGTGCTGCATTAGCTGATAGAAGACTTCCGCTTGTAACTCTCCTCATTCTCTGTTCTCTGTTCATTTTTTATTCCATTCTTCCACTTAGCGCTTGGTTGAGTTCTTTATCTCTTCATTTGAAGCTTAGGGTTCCAGGATTGGCATTTGTTTCTGTTTTACTTAATTTTTCGGGTCTTTGCTGTGGAGGGATGGCATGGTGCTTCTGTCTATAGCACCATGTTGGCCACAATGGACTTGTCATTTTTTTAACCATTTCGTCTGAAAGCTGCTTTTTACTCTAGGCAAGTATCTCTTGACTGTCATGATGTAGTAGTCTCCCCTGGATATTTATGCCCTCCAAATATAATACAATCAGTAGCAAACTGCTGAGTCTTTAGGCTCTCACTTGTTGTTTAAGTGTCTTTGAGTCAGTTTCTGACTCTTGCTGACTATACCTATGTCTAGTGTCTAGTGTTCCCAGAATTCCTCTATGTTGGCTAGAATTTTGTCCAGAATTTTTATGTATGTATTCATGGGAGATACTGGAATAATTATGGTTTGATGTAACATTGAGTTTCAGAATAAAATTAGGAACAGTGTTATCCAGAAACTATGTAAACAAAAGCTCTCATTTTTCTTACAAAGTATATTTAAGGATTAATCTTCTGAAGATTCAATTTAAGATGTTTTCTTGGGAGAACTAGGGAAGAAACAGAATACAAGTAGCTGACCAGTAATTACTGTTGTGCACTTAATGACCTTAATCTATTTTCCATTAATAGTTTTTAAAATTCTGTACTGGGATTTTTTTTTTTTAAGAAAAATACTTTTTAATTTTGTATTTTATGCACTCAAAATAGTACTTTTTTTCCCAAATCAAAGTAAAAGAAATATGATTAGAGCTTGGGGGAAAAAACATGTATAACTGAACACATGCCTATTTTTAAAATAAAAATATTTTAGAAATGGGTTTCCTTCTTGAAAAATCAGTGTATTTGAGTCATAAAACAACTACTGTGAAAAATAACTGAACAAATAAAACTTGCTTTGAGATGCACAGTTTTCAAATTATGATCTATTAATTCAACTAAATTTGTAAAGTGCTCAGTTCTTTGTTATAATTTTCCTTCATCATGTACATTTAGTTTAATTGATTGTCCTCATTTAACTTTTCCCTCGTTTTTCTAATGCTGATTTTACTATTTCTTATCACTCAATGAGATATAGTGTAAAATAATGCTTTTGGAAGAATATTTAATAGAAATTTAAAAAAAAAAAAACTTCAACAGGACAGAAAATAGAGCCTTCCAAGAATGGCTTTTCATACAGGGCAGGCAGACTATAAGGTTCTGGGTCAGTGGAGTCTGCCTGGCCTGTCCCAGGGAGATGGTCAGCTTCAAGCTTTTGGATTCATAGTAAATGTAGTGCACTTGTGGCCACTACAAGGCTGCTGCTCACCCCAAAGAGTGTCTCAGAAGAGGAGAGACTACAGGCTCACCAATAGAATTAATTCTATTCCCAAATGCTATGATTCTTTATGTAGAAAATCCCAGTGAGTCAAAAAGAAATCTTCTAGACCTAATAGAGGAATTTAGGAAAGTTGTAGGGTATCAGGTTAACAAACAAAAATCAGTAGAGTTTCTATAAACAGCAATGAAAAATCTGAAATAGATATTAGGGAAACAATTCCGTTTACAATAGAATCTAAGAGAATAAAATACCTAGGAATAAATTTAACAAGGATGTGAAGGACTGACTTATACAATAAAAACTAGAAAACACTTCTCAAAGAGGTTTAAGAAGACTTAAATAAATGGAAAGATGTTCTGTGTTCATGAATTGGAAGACTTAATATGGGTAAGATGTTAATACTCCTCAAAGCAATGTATAGATGCAACACAATCCCCATCAAAATTCCAAAAGCGTTCATTACAGAAATGGAAAAACCAATCTTCAGCTTTATATGGAATGGCAAGAGGCCCTGAATAGTAAAGCAATGTTGAAAGAGAAAAACAAAGTAGAAGGACTCACACTTCTTCATTTTAAGACATATGACATGATATGATATTATACAGCTACAGTAATCAAAACAGCCTGGTACTGGTATAACAATAGACATATAGAGCAATGGAATAGAACTAAGAGTCCAGAAATAAACCCACACGTCTATGGTAAACCGATTTTTGACAAGGGATCTAAGTCCGTTCAATGAGGAAAGACGAATCTCTTCAATGAATGGTATTGGGAAAAGTAGATTTCCATATGCAGAAAAATGGAACAGGATCCATGCCACACCTCACACACAAAAATAAATTCAAAATGGATTAAGAACCAAAAGGTGCAAACTAAAACCACGAAATTCTTAGAAGAAAAAGCAGGCGCCTAGCTGTTAACGGAAACCCTGGTGTCATAGTGGTTAAAAGATATGGCCGCTTATCAAAAGGTCGGCAGTTTCAAACCACCAGGCAATCCTTGGAAAGCCTATGGGGCAGTTCTATTCTGTCCTATAGGGTTGCTATGAGTCGGAATCTACTTGAAGGCAATGGTTTTCTGTTTGGTTTAGCTTTTAACAATGGATTATCTAATACAGTAACAAAAACACAAACAGAAAGGAAAAGGTAAATGAACAGGACCTCATAAAAATGAAAATCCTTTGTTCATCAAAAGCCTTTGCCAAAAGTGTGTTGAGACAAGATACCTAATGGGAAAAAAATCTTATGAATCCATATGTCCGATAACAATTTTATAAAAAAAAATATAAAACTTCGAGAACTTAACAAAAAAAAAACAAATAACCCAATCTTAAAATGGGCAAAGGACTTGAATAGACATTTCACCAAAAAGTACATTCAAGTGGCCACCTAACACACGAAAAGATGTTCAACCTCATTAGCCATCAGCGAGATGCAAGTTAAAACCACAGTGAGGTAGCATTTCACTCCCACTAGAATGGCTAAGAAAAAAAAAAACAGAAAAGAGTACATGTTGAAAAGGGAATGGGGAAATTGGAACCCTTGTCCATTGCTGGAGGGAATGTAAAATGGTACAATCACATGGAAAACAGTATGGTGGTTCCTCAAAAAAACTAAAACTAGGACTACCGTATGACCCAGGAATTCCACTTTTAGACATATACCCAAAGAGTTACAAGGAGAGACTTAAACAGAAATTTATACACCAATGTTCATTGCAAAACTGTTCAAAATAGTCGAAAGGTGGAAACAACCTAAATGCCCAGCAAAAGATGAATGGATAAACAAAAAGAGGTATGTACATTCAATAGAATACTGTTCAGCCAGTAGGAGCAATGAAGTCTTGATACATGCTACAATATGGATGCAACTTCAAGACAATATGCTGATTGAAATAAGTCAATCACAAAAGGACAAATATAGTATGACCTCACATATATGAAAAGACAAGAAAAGGCAAATGTATGGAGACCAAAATTTATTAGTGATTACCAGGGGCAGAAAGGAGGGGGAAGTGGGAGTTATTACTTGTGGAGTGCTGAGTTTCAGTTTACAGTGGTGGAAAAATTGCAGTGATTAAGGGTAGAGTTGTACAGCCCATTATTGTAAGTGCTGTCATAAGTTGTGCGCCTGTAAAAAACAGAACTGGCAAAAATTGTGTGATACACATATTTACAACAACGACCAAAAAAAAAAAAAAAAGAGTAGCTACTGAGGCTGCCTATGTACAACCAAACACCTCATGGAATTAAGTTCTTTGGTTTGCAGGTTTAGGGTCATGGATTTATGTGACATCCCAGTTGACTGGCCTAACAACCTATTTAGTGCTGTTCATCTACCTCCTATTTCTTTGCACAGTGCCTAGGGTTTTAAAGCTTGCAAGTGCCATCCAAGGCACAGCAGTTGGTCTCTTTCCTGTGCAGCAACAGAAGAAGGAAAATCTCCAGGAATAGGAGGAGGAAATGGTATATGTGGCTATTTGCCTCCATGAACAATAGCCTTCTTTGCCATGAGACCAGAAGAACTGGATGATGCCCAGCTACCATTACTGAACATGTTGATCAAAGATTCTGTAGAAGAATCTTGATCAAAAGGGGAAAAATGCAGAACAGAATTTCAAGTTCTCATGAAATCTAGTCTTTCTGGAGTCATAGAGGCTGAATAAATACCTGAAATTATTGCCCTGAGAGAACCTTATACCTTAAACTCACTCTATCCCCTCAAGTCTTCTTAAAACAAAACAAAACAAAAATTTGACTTAACTAGTAAAAAATGTCTGTCTTGAGAATTATGCTCTTTTAAGATCTATCTACACGGAATCAAAGCGACAACAACAACTGGAAAGATTTGATAGGAATCTTAGAAGGCAGTGAATGTGGGTTAATGGGGTAGACCGAATCAGAAAAGGAGAGTAAGAGTGGTTGCACAACTCGCAGAATGAAATCAGCGTTACTGAATTATACATGTAGAATCTGTTGAACTGTTGTATGTTTTGCTGTGCGGATTCTAAACAAGAACAACAAAATAAATAAAATTAAAAAATAAATAAATGCCCCAATAAAGCTACTTTAGAAAAGAATAAAATAAGAAATTTTCTAATAAAACTATTACCAAAATACCAGGTTATAAATATAAGTTAATATTTAATTATATATCAATTTCCTGTATCTCATCTTCATTATGGCTGAAATACAGAGCCAATACCTAACTATATTCTTATAATAACCAAGTTAGGTAACGTGTGGGAAACTTCCTCACACAGCTTTTGTAGAGAATAGTCACTCAATAAAGGAGAGTTACCATTCTTCACTGGATAATTACTACAACCAGTTCATAGAAATTTCCTAGAGGACAGTAACTATCTGCTTTTAATCACCATATAAATTTTAGCATCTGACACTGACACTTTAATTAGAGTTTTATTTAATATGTGGTGTTTTAGGAGTGTAAGACTCTGACTGCAAAAGTTAATTGGCTGTAGAATCCACTGCAAAATGGGAAAACATAAAAGCCATAAAAATGTGTAGCTCCATAAAAAAGTCAGCAACGGCCATAATGAGTAAAATTAAATTTGTCTCCAATTTCTCTGTTGAGAAAGAGTCAGAGAATTAGAAAAAAGAATTATGAAAGGAACACATTAAACTCACCGGCTAGTGCACAAAGTGCTTCTCTGAGTAGGATTTGAACACAGGACACTTATCCAAGCAGCTGGACTCTGCGTTCCCCTAGGACCATGTCTTTTCCCCTGTGGAGTCACTTGATTCTTCCTACTTGATCAGTCTTGACTTAGTCTTTGGACCCCATCAAAGAAAGAAGAGGATTAAGTAATGTGCTAGTCCAGGTCCCTCAAGAAGATGGTGCAATTTCAAGATTGAAAGTGCAAAGATTTTATCAGAGGAAACACCTGTTAAAGAAAATGGGGAGAGAGGCAGGGTAAGCTGGCAGAGCCTTAGACCAAAAGCCTTCAGAGTGGAGAGCAGGCAGGTTGTTTGGGTGTAACTGTTTCTGCAACCACAGCACAGTTAAAAAAAATCTAAGAAGCCTCCACATATACAAGTCTCAGAAATTTATGCAAACTGACAACTCAAGAAACTGCAAGTAATGAAGTGAGAATTTTATGACAGTAGCAAAAAACAAAACAAAAAAAGTTCAAATATATCTTGTTTTTTTTTTCTGTGCTAGATTTTTTTTTTATTGTACTTCAGGTGAAGGCTTACAGAACAAGTATTTTCTCATGAAATGATAGTACACATATTGTTTTATGACATTGGTTAACAACCCCACAACATGTCAACCCTCT
>NW_004444066.1:3415195-3457241 GCF_000243295.1 Trichechus manatus latirostris | reverse complement strand
GTCATGTATTATTTTTTAGTAACTCCTACACCTCAGCTACTAACCTAAAAGTTTGGTGGTTCCACTCTTCTAGCAGCACCATAGAAGAAAGACCTGGTGATGTGCTGCTGTAAAGATAACAACCAAGAAAACCCTATGGAACATTTCTACTCTAGCACATGGGGGTAGCTATAACTCAGAATTGACTCACTTACAAAGAGTTTTTGTTCTGTTTTGTTTTTTGTTGGATTAACACTCTTCTTGAAGAAATCATGTTTTACAAGCTTTATGAAGAGTGACATTATTCTGTTGGAAGGTACTGCACTGCATGAAGTTATTTAAATATGAAGAAATTTATCAGTACTCTGCTCAAATATCAGGGCTCTGTCCAATTCCTCACAGCTACTTTATTCTGAAATTCTTGAACTCCTTGATCTTTAAGGAAGATGACATGTCCTTGAGGTATTAATGAGTTCTCTTCTTACACAATTCTTTTCTTTCATTTTTTATTTTTAGTTTTTTTAAAAATTTTTTAAAATTTTATTGTACTTTAAGTGAAAGTTTACAATTCAAGTTAGTCTCTCATACAAAAATTTATACATACATTTTTCTGTGACACTAATTACTCTACCTATACTGTGACAGCATACTCCTCCTTTCCACCCCTGATTTCCCATGTCCTTTCAACCAGCTCCTGACCATCTCTGCCCTCTCATCTCACCTCCGGACAGGAGCTGCCCATTTAGTCTCATGTATCTACTGGAACTAAGAAGCACACTCTTTACAAGTATCATTTTATGTCCCATAGTCCAGTCTAATCTTTGTCTGAAGTATTGGCCTCAGGAATGGTTTTAGTTCTGGGTTGACAGAGAGTCCGGGGGCCATGCTTTCTGAGGTTCCTCCAGTCTCAGTCAGACCGTTCAGTCTGGTTTTTTTACTAAAATTTGAGTTCTGCACCCCACTTTTCTCCTGCTCTGTCAGGGGCTCTCTGTTGTGTTCCCTGTCAGGGCAGTCTTTGGTGGTAGCTGGACACCATTCAGTTCTTCTGGCCTCAGGCCAATGCAGTCTCTGGTTAACATGGCCTTTTCTGTCTCTTGGGCTAATACTTTCCTTGTGACTTTGGTGTTCTTCATTCCCCTTTACTCCATGTGGGTTGGGACCACTTGATGCATCTTAGATGGCCACTTGCTAGCTTTGAAGACCCCAGACGCCACTCACCCAAGTAGGATGCAGAACATTTTCTTAAAAAATTTGCCAATTGACCTAGATGTTCCCTGAAAGCATGGTCCCCAGACCCCTGTCCCTGCTATTCTGTCCCTCAAAGTGTTTGGTTGTATTCAGGAAACTTCCTAGCTTTGGTTTAGTCCAGTTGTTTTTTCACAGTTCTTGACTTTAGGTGACTCAGAGCTGGAAAACAGCGAACTAGATGGTCAAGGAACACCAGTTCCGTAAGAGAGCATTCTTCCCTACACTTTGCATTTTAAAACCATGTAATCTAACCTCAAAAACAAAAAACAACAGCAACAAAAAGTTTGTCAAAGTTCTTCAGTTTAGCTATGAACAAAGAGCGAAAGTTTACTGCCCATTCTAATACAATATACAGCCTCTACTTCTCTAATAATCAAAATAAGGGAAAAAAAAAAGATTCACTGATAACATTTTAAAGGAATTTGTAACATGCCTTCTCCTATTTTCCCAATTTAAGTATTACAAATCCAATAAAACACTCTACTCCATTCCTTAGTTACAGCAGAAAAACTCCTGCGTTTCAAGGACATGTGAAGTGTTCCACCCAGGCCTAGAAAATTTTCTCACTTGTAGAATAAAGGTCAAGATGATGAGAATAGCTTTGATACATGATAAGTGCATGTCCTTTGGGCCCAAGATCCCTGCACTGAGATGCTTCTAGACCAGGAGAAGGTTGATGACAAGGACTTTCCCCCAGAGCTGACAGACAGAGAAAGCCTTCTCCTGGAACTGGTGCCCTGAATTCAAAAAGAATTCTTTCTTTCTTTTTCGTCTATACTTTGGATTGGGTCATCTCTGTTGATCTATCTTAAAATTTGCCATTTCTAGCTCAGATATGCCTTGAGCCTCTCTAGTAAGTTTTTCATTTCAGTTATCTAGTTTTCAAACCCAGAATTTCTATTTTGTCTATTTATATATTTTTATCTATTTATTGATATTCACTACTGCATGAGTTGTTGTAATTATGTTATTGAAACATGGTTTCCATTAGCTCATTAAACATATTTAGAATAGTTGTTTTGAAGTCAGCTTGTTAAGTCCAAAGTCTAAAACTCCTCAAAGACGTTTTCCTTTGACTTCCTCTTTTTTCCTTCATTTGAGTAACACATTTGGATTTTTTTTTTTTTTTAACTATGACTCATCTTTTTTTTCTGCAAACAACTGTACATCTTAGATTACATATTGTAGTAGCACTGGATTTTGATTTCCTTGCTAATCAAGGGTGGTTGCTATTTATTTATTATTTAGCAATTTGACTAGCCCCCACATGTCTGTCAGTTTATCATACTGTGGGGGTTGCATGTTGCTGTGATGTTGGAAGCTATGCCACCAGTATTCAAATACAAGCAGGGTCACTCATGGCTGAGAGGTTTCAGCTGAGCTTCCAGACTAAGACAGCCTAGGAAGAAGGACCAACTGGTCTACTTCTGAAAAGAATTAGCCAGTGAATACCTTATCAATAGCAATAGAACACTGTCTGACATAGTGCTGAAAGATGAGCCCCGCAGGTTGGAAGGCAGTCAAAAATAGTGTATTATAATGACATGTGCAAAGACCTGGAGTTTGAAAAGTAAAAGGGAAGAAGGTGCTTAGCATTTCTCAATCTGAAAGAACTGAAGAAAAAATTGAAGCCTCGAGTTGCAACAGTGAAGGATTCTCCTGGGAAGATGTTAAATGACACAGGAAGCATCAAAAGAATATGGAAGACATACAGAGAGTCACTATACCAAAAAGAATTGGTTGACATTCATCCATTTCGGGAGGTAGCATATGATCAGAAACTGATAGCACTGAAGGAAGAGGTCCAAGCTGCACTGAAAGAATTGGTAAAAAAAAACAAGGCTCCAGGAATTGACGGATATCAATTGAGATGTTTCAACAAACAGGTGCAATGCTGGAAGTGCTCACTCGTCTATGCCAAGAAATTTGGAAGACAGCTATCTGGCCAACCAGCTAGAAGAGATCCATATTTATGGCTATTCCCAAGAAAGGTGATCCAACTGAATGTGGCTATTATCAAACAATATCACTAACATCAGACACAAGTAAAGTTTTGCTGAAGATCATTCAAAAGCTGTTGCAGCAGTACATCAACAGGGAATTGCCAGAAGTTCAAGCCAGATTCAGAAGAGGACATGGTACCAGGTATACCATTGCTTGTGTCAGATGGATGAAAGTTGAAAGTAGAGACTACCAGAAAGATGTTTACCTGTGTTTTATTGACTGTGCAAAGGCATTTGACTGTGTGGAAAATAACAAATTATGGACAACATTGTGAAGAATAGGAGTTCCAGAGACACTTAATTGTGCTCTTGAGGGACCTGTACATAGATCAAGAGGCAATCGTTTGAGCAGAACAATGGGATACTGCACGGTTTACAGTCAAGAAAGGTATGCGTCAGGGCTGTACTTTTTTATCATACTTATTCAATCTGTATGCTGAGAAAATAATCCCAGAAGCTAGACTATATGAAGAAGAATGGGGCATAAAGATTGGAGGAAGAATCATTAACAATCAGTGTTATGGAGATGACACAGCACTCCTTGCTGAAAATGAAGAGGACTTGAAGCACTTCCTGATGAAGGTCAAAGACTAGTCTTCAGTATTGATTACACGTCATCATAAGAAAACAAAAATCCTCACAACTGGACCAATAAGCAACATCATGATAAAGGGAGAAAAATTTGAAGTTTTCAAGGATTTCATTTTATTTGGATCCATAATCAACACCCACGGAAGCAGCAATCAAGAAATCAAATAATGCACTGCACTGAGCAAATCTGCTGCAGAAGACCTCTTTAAAGTGTTAAAAAACAAAAATATCACTTTGAAGACTAAGGTCTGCCTGACCCGAGCCATGATGTTTTCAGTTGCTTTATATACATGCAAAAGATGGATGATGAATAAGGAAGAATGAGGAAAAATTGGTGTCTTTGAATTACGGTGTCGGTGAAGAATATTGAATATACCATGGACTGATAAAAGAACGAACAAATCTGTCTTGGAAGAAGTACAGCCAGAATGTCCCTAGAAACAAAGATGGCGAGACTATGTCTCACATACTTTGAACATGTTATCAGGAGGGATCAGTCCCTGGAGAAGGACATCATGCTTTGTAAAGTCTAGGGTCAGTGACAAAGAGGAAGACCCTCATCAAGACAGATCGACACAGTGATTGCAACAATGTTTTAAAGTATAACATCAATTGTGAGGATGGAGCAGGACCAGGCAGTGTTTCCTTCTGTTGTACAAAGGATTCCTTTGAGTTGGAACTGATTCGGTGACACCTAACAACAAAAATTTACCTAGACTAAGTCATAGGAGTTTATTACTCTTACATATTTTATGTATGAATGTATTATGTGTGTATGTTTGTGTGTATGTATATCCATATATGTGTGTATATATATATATGTGCATATAAATATGTATATATATGTATGTATGTGTTTTTGTTGTGTTTTTTACTGGTTTACTTGGCGTCAATTTTATAAAGTTTTGTTTTTCAATTTCTTTTTACTACTATACAGAAATACAATTGAATTTTCTATATTGACCTTGAATCCTGTGACCATGATACATTTCCTTTTTAAAATGTAGTTTTATTAGGACCATTTTATCATCTGTTAATGAAGACAATTTTAATTTACCTTTTCAATCTTTAACCCCAGTATTCTGATTTCTTACCTTATTGCCCTGTGTGGTATCTCCTCATCTTATGGGAAAAACAATGAATATTACAGCATGAAGTGTGAAAGAGTCTGTAGATATTTCTTGATGGCATTTGTCATGCAGTGCAAATGCCCTGTATTTATTTTTTACCTTTTCTGTACTGTTGAAAGTATATATATATAACATTTATCATTTCAACATTTTTAATATGCAAAATTCAGTGACGTTAATTACATTCATCTTATTGTTCATCCATCAGCATTAACCGTTCCAAATTTTTACAGTAACCTTAACAGAAGCTCAGTGTCCTCTAAGCAAAGGGTTCCTCTTCTTCCGCTCTAAACTGCCTGTCCCTGCTAACCACTAATAGAGCTTGGTGTCTATACCCTTGTCTCCTCCAGATATTTTATGTGAGTGGAATCATATAATATAGTACTTTTGTGACTGACATTTCATTAAGTATGTTTTTAAAGTTGTTCCATTCTATAGCACATATCAGGACTTTATGACTGATAATATTCCATCATATGCATTTTGTTTATCCATTCATCTGTTGATGGACATTTAGGCTCTTTTCACCTTTTGTCTAAGGTAAATACTGCTGCTATGAACACTAGTGTACAAGTATCTGTTTGTATTTCTGCTCTCAATCATTTTTGGTATAGACCTATGGGTGAAAATTCTGGAATATATCATAATTCTGGGAGTTCCTGAGTAGTCAACTAGTTAAAATTCTCCACTGCTAACTGATAAGGTGGAGGTTCTAGTCAACCAAGAGTTATCTCAAAAGATAGTCCTGGCAATCCAGTTCTGAAAAATCAGCCCTTGAAAACTGTATGGAGCACAGTTTTACTCTAACATACATTGTGTCTCCATAAGTCAGAGTCGACTTAACAGCAACTGGTATGGTAGTTCTATGTTTACATTTTTGAGGTAGTGCCTAACTGATTTCCACATTGGCTATACCAGTTTACAAGCCAACCAGCAATGGATGAGGGTTCCCATTTCTCCGTATCCTTTTCAGAACATGTTGTTTTCCATTTTTTAAATCGTAGCCATCTTTTCCTTAAAAACCAAACCAAACCCATGGTCATCAAATGAATTCTGACTCATAATAACCCATAGGACATAGAAGATAGATCACAGGACAGATGGAACTGCCTCATATGGTTTCCAAGGGTGTAATTTTTTGGAAGCAGATTACCACACCTTTCTCCTGTGGAGCAGCTGGTTGATTTGAACTGCTGACCTTTTGGTTACCATCTGAGTTCTTCACCACTACACAACCAGGGCTCCAAAGGCATCTTAGTGTGTTTGAAATGTATCTCACTGTGTTTCTAGTTTTGTGTTCCTAATGAGTAATGGCATTGAGTATCTTGTCATATGTTTGTTGGCCGTTTGCATTTCTTCTTTGGTGAAATGTCTAGTTTAGTATATTTTGAAATAATTTTATAGTGAACAGTTTTCTATTGACATGTTCCAATGATTTTCTCTTACTCTGTGATGGTTGATGTTACGTGTCAATTTGGCTATGCTACAATTCTCAGTGGTTCTAGAAGTCTTAATTCCAAAGGGAGGGATGCTCCCACAAAGAGACACAACACTTATTCCATTGAACTGGAAGTTAAGAATGCCACCCGGCCACTTTGGGCTCCTCATGTCTCTGGATCAACAGGCAAAGAAGGGAATTATTACCATTTTGGCTAGTGTGCTTGATCTTGATTTTCAAGGGGAAATCAGGTTGATATTACGTAATGGAGGTAAAGAACAGTATGTCTGGAATACAGGGGATCCCTTAGGGCATCACTTAATACTACCCTGCCCTGTGATTAAAATCAGTGGAAAACTATAACAACCAAATTTCGACATGGCTACTAATGGCTCAGACCATTCAGGAATGAAGGTTAGAGTCATGCCACCAGGCAAAGACCACATTCACCTAAAGTGCTTGTTGAGGGCAAAGGAAATATGGAATCGGTGGCGGAAGAAGAGTGTTCTAAATATCAGCTATGGCCACTTGATCAGTTGCAGAAATGAGGACTGTAACAGTTATGAGGATGTCTTCCTTGTTTTGCTCTGTGATTGTGTATATAGATATGTATATATAATAAATATTTTTGTTTTCTTCCCTGCCTTATCCCATTACTAGTTATAAAATATAAGATATAAACGGGGCTAGTGTTTTCAGTTGTACGTATGTTAGTTGTATCATGTTGGGTGCAGGAATGACTCTATAATTGTCTTTATTTCAAGAGTATGTAGGGTTTAAGGAGATGTATATAGGTGCCAAGTTGACAAGGGTACCCCTGAGATAGTTAATGTTATGTCTCTACTTGGATTGGCTATATTTTTCAGTGGTTTGGCAGGCACTATATATGACCACCCATTTTGAGATCTGATGTGAACAGCTAACCAGTTGAAAAGAATTTTCCATGGGAGTGTGGCTTGCACCTATGATATAAATAATTGTTCTGACAAAGCTCATTGTCTTTCTGACCTGCAGTCTTGCTGGCATCTGACAAAACTTCCTGGGACATAAGCCAGCAGGGGCCTGCAGCCTGAAGCCTAACCTGCAGATTTTGGATTTTCCAACTCCCACAACTTTATTAGCCATTAAAGTTCTCCTACCTGTTGTCTGACCTGCAGGTTTTGTGTTTGTCATCCCCTGTTCCCACCTGAGCCATGGGAGGTCATCAGCTAATCATGTGAGCCATGGACTTGGGACTTGGCAGCCCCTACAATTACATGAGCCATTTTCTCAGAATTGTGTGAACTATTTCTCAGAAGTAAATTTCTCTCTCTGTTGTCTATTTGTTTCACTAGTTTTGCTCCTCTAGGGAATCCAGATGAAGTCATCTATTAATTTAATGAATGGTTGTTGTTGTTGGGTGTCATCGAGTGGATTCTGACTCTTAGAGACCTTATATACAACAGAAGGAAACACTGCCTGGTCCTGTGCCATGCTCACAATCATTACAATGTTTGAGTCCATTGTCGCAGCCACTGTGTTAATCCATCTTGTTGAGGGTCTTCCTCTTTTTCACTGACCCTCTACTTTACCAAGCATGATGTCCTTCTCCAGGGTTGGTCCCTCCTGGATAACATGTCCAAAGTATGTGAGTCAAAGTCTTGCCATACTTGCTTCTAAGGAGCATTCTGGCTATATTTCTTCCAAGACAAATTTGTTCATTCTTCTGGCAGTCCATGGTTTAGTCAATATTCTTCATCAACACCATAATTCAAAGGCATCAATTATTCTTTGCTCTTCCTTATTCATTGTCCAGTTTTCACATGCATATGAGTCAATCAAAAACACCATGGCTTGGATCAGGTGCACCTTAGTCCTCAAAGTGACACATTTGCTTTTCAACATTTTAAATGAACTTGTGTAGCAGATTTGCCCAGTGCAATGAGTCATATGATTTATTGACTGGCGCTTCCATTAGTGTTGATTGTGGATTCAAATAAAACGAAATTCTTGAAAACTTCGATCTTTTCTCTGTTTATCATGATGTTGCTTATTGGTCCAGTTGTGAGGTTTTTTTGTTTTCTTAATGTTGAGGTGTAATCCATACTGAAGGCTGTGGTTTTTGATCTTCATCAATAAGTGCTTCAAGTCCACTTCATGAATTATATTTCATAATTTTTGAATGTGGGGATAACTTTATATTCCTGGTGTAAATCCTGATATATATTCATAGGTGTGTGTGCTGCTGAATTCAATTTGCTTATATTTTGTCAATTGTTGATACAGTTCTTTCATACAGTAAGTTTTCATTAATTATTTAAAGATTTCCTTTTCAAAGTCAATTCTACACTTATTTAGTGCTTATACTGACCATGTTTTAAGCATCTTACAAGTAACGGATTATACAACCATAACCAGCAGCATATTATTGTCATTTCTGTTTACAAATGAGATAACTGAGACCCAGAAAATACATGGAATTTCATAAAGGTCTCTCACATATTTTTAACAATAAGCTAAGAGTTGAAAAGCAGGTGTCTGAATTTTGACTCTTAGCACTTCATAATAAGCTATACTACTCATTTATAGAATATTTTCATTCTTTTTAGTGGAAATGAATAAAGGGGAAACAAGATACAGTTTCATCAATAAATGTGTTTTAATTAATTGTTATTTATGTAACATTATATGCAATATAAAATGCACCATATAATGTTTTAAAAGAATAAATTTATTTGTATATAATAACATTGAAATAAGTTTAACTTTTAATAAGTGAATAAAGCTACCTTCAGAAATGTTTGTAAAATATGTCTTCAGTAAGTATGACATCACTGGTTTAGAGAAGGAAAAGACTGATGGAATGGACTTTAACTGATTATTTTGGGTGGCTTTTGCTCTACATTCCCTGAATTACAGCTGTACATTACTACCATAATAGAAACATTAAAAAAAAAAAAGAACAAAACACACAAACAAAAACAAACAAACAAAACTTTGCCAATACCTAGGATCTACTATAGAACAATTAAATTATAATCTTGGAGAAGATAGCCAGGCACTGAAATTTTTTTAAGCTCTCCAGATGGTTCTATATCATACCGAGGTTTTAGCCATATTTGTCAATTACAAACCCTAGAAGTCTTCTTTTCTTGCCTTAGTCCTTTTGACTGTACTCAATTCCTTTGTTTAGATAGATTTCACATAACTTATCTATTTTAGATCCCATATCTACACTTGTCATTTTTTTCTCTCTTCATTTTTTGCCCCGATTATATCAATGTATTCCTTTCCTTCCAGCTACATGGAGAGTTTTGATGAGCGTGTTAATGCATACATACAGGGAAAAGGTCTATATGATGCAATTTCACAAATTCCAGTCAGGCACAACATTTTTCTAAGTGCCTCATCTCTCCGTAGCCATTGGTCTTAATTGCATTACATCCTTACACAAAAATATATAAAAGAGACTCCTCAATATAGTGAAAGTAGCTAAGACAGCAACAGTGAGAAACCAAGCCACAGTCTCCCTTTCCACTCTTTCTTCCCTTTGAGGTAAGTAAATTGGGTAATAGATTCTGTTGACTTTTGTGGTAGGTTTGCTGCCAGGACTGCTCCTGGTCTATCTTGTAGTAACTGTTACTGCTTCTCTGATGACTGAATTGCAATTTCAATATTTCATCTATTTTAAGTGCCACACAGGGGACTATTACCCTGACTTTTCCCCGTATGTATCCATTACATGCTTATTTTTTGTTGATTGTTGATGAGGAACAATGAGAACAGTTTTCCCTAACGAACAATAAAGGAATATAGAGTCTAGGGGATTGTAGCTATTCTTTCCCAAGTAGGAGGTCATAGGAAGTAGTCTCTGGTTCCAGTTCTCTCCATTGAAAGTGTGATGAGACTGTACCATAAACATTCTGAAGGTTTTCTTTATCATCTTCTTCTAGGATAAACAAAATATCAAATGGCTAACTTCTCATTGAGCATCAAAGCATTTTTCATTATGTTGCTGGTATTTCAATATTTCTTTTGGTGAGTATATTTTTCAATCTTGAGTAGAATACTTCTAAAGCCCTAGAAAATACAGGGAAGTTTTGGTGTTATCCAGTAATATATAACAGAGTAAATACAATTTAAGTTATATAAGTGAATTTTTTTTCATTGCCTGTATGTTAAAAGGAGAGGAGCAATGTAGTGGATTTGAATGGCCACCATATTTGGAAGCAGAAAATTTTTCTCTTTCTCCACCTCTACAGCTGAAAATACTTGAACTAATTTATTTTCCTGTTTTGGAGGTCCAATTCTATATTTTTAAAAATCAACCCATTAAAATAGTTTTTCAAGTCTGTTATTGTTGATTTTTATTCCTAACATCAGAACATATATCGGGTGAGCTCTAATTGATTATTTTAGGGATCCTGAAATTAAATCATGAAGGCTGACAGGCAGTCTTGATTCATTCCCTTCATATTTGAGTAAGTTTGTACAAGTTTCCTTGCTTGGCTTTCAGTTTCCTTAATTAAAAATATAGAAAATGAAGAAACTGGTGTCTTCAAGTAATCATCTTATGGGGCTTAACTAAGATAATATATTTGAGTCAGAATTAGATCTGCTGTAGGAATGAACTCTGTTTTTAGTTTTGCAATCTGATTTTCCATACACAGTGCCAAATAAGGCTTATTTTCTTCCTGTGGTTTCCTCAGAGATGGCCCTACATCCTTGTCTTTCCACAAGAGATTTGGATACACCATAGAAGGAATTAAGTTATTTAATCTTTTTTCTTTGTGCAGATCCAGTTTTATCTCGATCGATTTTGCGAAGATGGAAGTAAGTTAAGAAATATTCATATGAAAATTAATGACTTTAGTTTTCAAAACTTTTTCTGTAAAGTGAATTCTTATATGAAAATTGCTCACAACGACTAAGATATAAAACAAAATCCTAATTACCACTCTCCTGGAGATTATGTAGGAATTTTAGATATCAAGAAGCTTTTATCTATGCAGAAATTCCTACTTCTTTATAAATACCTGTTGTTGTTATATTTTCTAGAAATACGAAATATTATTCAATCCTCTATATTTGTGTTTAAGTGTCTTTCAATACTTTAAAATTACAGATAACGTCTTAATGAATAACATTTTGTGTACACATTTTCAGGGTAAATTCCCCCATACAGTAAAAGCAAAATAGACAAATTCTCAGAAAATATATTTTACAAAAGAAATTAAAAAAGATACAGTAAACTTTCATTGAGTGTAAGACTATACATTTTCTCGGATTAGCTCTATATAATATTTTATTAGATTAATGTGTTACCCATCAGAAAAATTATATTATCTCAGAAAAAAATTACAAAGGCTTTTAGTAAATGTAATCCATATATGCTAAATACTTTTAGAAAAGCAGAATAAGCTTTATAGCTTATGTACATAGTTTTCAGAAACCTCTAAAAATAAAATTAAATAATGTTCATCTTTATGAATAACTGCAGGTCTGTTGAATCTGTAAGGAAAATAAATGAATGATAATATAATGATGAGTTTGAAGACATCTTGTGGGGTTAAACCAAACCAAACTAAACTTGTTGAGACAATTCTGACCAACAGTGATCCTACGGGACAGAGTAACACTTGCTCGTAGGGTTTCTGAAGAGTGGCTGGTGGATTCAAACTGCTGATCTTTTGATAAGAAGCCGTAGCACTTAACCACTAAGCCTCCAGGGCTCAGTGGGATAAGAGGGTATGAAGTTTGAGGGAAGCATCTACTGAGGGCAAAAAGCGTTTTGAATTTGTTTTATTTTTTAATTTGGTTTCTACTTCTAAGAGTATTTGTTTTATTATTGATCCATAATAAAAAAGTATATAAAGTTTATAATTCTCATTTTATGTTTGATATTTCTTAATGATATATTAATAACATACTTTTCAGATGTGTACTTTGATTACACCTACATTACCTCCCCATGTTTTACAGCCAGACTGCAGTAGGTATACCACATCCACCGCCAAGGACAACCTCGTTTCAGTTGCCAACAATACCAGTTGTCCCACAAAGGCCAAGAAATTACTATACTGAAAGGCCAGTGCTCTGAATATGGACTTCAAGCCTCCTAAATTTTGAGAAAATAAGTTTTTGTTCTTTAAAATCATCCGTTTGTGCAATTTCTCTTGTAACAGCACCAGCTACCTAAGAGAGAATTTGCTACCAAGAATAGGGTGCTGCTTTTATAAATACCTAAAACGTGGAAGTGATTTTATAATAGAGT
Source organism: Trichechus manatus latirostris (assembly GCF_000243295.1). Lineage (NCBI taxonomy): Eukaryota > Metazoa > Chordata > Mammalia > Sirenia > Trichechidae > Trichechus > Trichechus manatus. The sequence continues at coordinate 3,444,599 of NW_004444066.1, read as the reverse complement.
TAAGGGTAGAATCTGGAGGAATATAGATATGTTTTTAAATGGGAAGACTCTAGATTGTTTTGAAGAGACTGTTGGTAGACTTATGGACATTAATACATATTCTGAAGAGGGCTTAGTATGATATGAGAAATCCTGTGGGTAAAACTTCTATCACCATGAGCAGGATGTTGCTAGAAATATGCTACTAGTGAGGCTTTAAAAGGGAATAATGAACATGTGATTAGACACTGTAGGGGAGGTGATGTTTTTAATAAAGTGGCATAAAACCTGTCTGAATTATGTTCAAATATTTTGTGGAAGGCCGAAATTGTAAGTGATGAACTTGATATTTGGCTGAGGATATTTCTAAGCTAAATCTTCTAGAGGATCTGTGGTATCTCCTTGCTGCTTATAGTAATATGAGAGAAGAAACAGAAAGACTTAAAAATGAACTGTGCAAATGAAATCAGAACTTAAAGATTTGGAAAATCATCTAGTTCAAACTAAGCAAATATGTCCTGGAACATCTTTTACCAAGGGCGTTACTACTCAATATTTGTTTAATAAATTTAGCTTCTGGATCTAATCACCACTGTAGAAATCCCACTACTTTAGATTGGAAGGGACAGAGTCAGTAAAAATTGAAGAAAAGGTGCCTGTAACCTGGAATTTTACTGGCACAAATTAGGGCAATGGAGTGACTTGGTTGCAAGCATCTGTTGTCCTCCAAGAAAAGGAAGGCATCATCTCAGGAATAGTTCAGAGAACATCAAAACTATTGGAGAGAACCTGGTGGACAGGGCTGCCTCCATTTCAAAGGGTAGAAAAAATGCCTGCTAGGTTTCAAAGAGTTCCATCTCCACTGCTTCATTTCTAAACATCAATAAATGCACCTACGTACATGCTCTAGGGAATACGGACATGCCTTCTACCTAGACACTCAGGGGCAGCAGTCAGCTGCCTGCCTTGATCAGCCCATGCCCCCTTACTGCATCCAGATACCTGTGCCTACTCCAATCACCCCTGCTTGTTTAGTACTGTAGGTGAGAGCCTACAGAACACACCTGGTGACTGACAACCTGAACATCTGAGCTGAATCCATGCAAGAAAAGTAAACAGACTCCTGGGCTCACATGCCTAGTAATAGTTCTAGCCACCTGGAGACAGGCCGTGAGAGCTTCAAAGAAACCAGTAATCAAACTAGCTCACATGATCAACATATTTGGGCATATTAAAACAAAACAAAACAAAACAAGAAGCTAGGACACACTAAGCAAAAATAAAATAAATATAATAACTTGCTGATAGCTTGGTGACAACAGTCAATATCAAATCACATAAAGAGGTAGACCATAATGTCTTCAGGAAGCCACCAAATCCAAGAATCAAGAAACCTTCCAGAGGAAGATAATTTCTTGGACTTACTGGAGGTAGAATTCAAAGGATCAATACACAGAATTCTTCAGGAGAATAGGAATGAGATCAGACAAAACTCAGAACAAGCCAAGGAACACACAGACAAAGCAATAGAGGAACTTAAGAAGGTTATACAAGACCATAATGACAAATGTAACAGGCTGAAAGAATCCACAGAGAGAGAGTAAACAGAAATCTGAAAGATTAGCAATAAAATTTCAGAATTAGACAATTCAATAGAAAGTCATAGTAGCAGAATTGAGGCAATGAAAGTCAGAATTAGTGAGATAGAAGATAAAGCACTTGACATCAACTTATTTGAGAAAAAATCAGAAAAAAAGAATTTTAAGAAATGAAGAAACCCTAAGAATTATGTGGGATTCTATGAAGAGGAATAACCCATGAGTGATTGGAGTACCAGAACAAGGGGGATAACAGAAAACACAGAAAGAATTGTTGAAGATTTGTTGGCACAAAACTTCCCTGATATCATGAAAGATGAGAAGATATCTATCCAAGTAGCTCATCAAACCCCACCCAAGGTAGATCCCAAAATAAAGTCACCAAGACATATTATAATCAAAGTTGCCTAAACCAAATGTAAAGAGAGAATTTTAAGAGTGGCTAGGGATAAAAGAAAAGTCATCTACAAAGGTAAGTTAATAAGACTAAGCTTGGACTACTCAGCAGAAACCATGCAGGTAAGAAGGCAATGGGATGACATATATAAAACCATGAAGGAAAAAAATTACCAGCCAAGAATTACATATCCAGCAAAACTATCTCTCAAATATGATGGCAAAATTAGGACATTTCCAGATAAACAGAAGGTTAGAGAATTTGTAAAAACCAAACCAAAATTACAAGAAATACTAAAGGGAGTCCTCTGGTTAGAAAATCAATAACATCAGATAACAACCCAAGACTAGAACACAGGACAGAGCAACCAGATATCAATCCAGATAGGGAAGTCACAAAAATAAATCAAAGCTAAAACACATAAAATAGGAAAACAGAGAAGTCAATATGTAAAAGACATCAATATTAAAACAAAAGACAGACTAAATAATGTAGTCATAGATCTTTCATATAAAGAGGAAGTCAAGGTGGTATAAAGAAATAAAAGACTGGTTTAAACTTAGAAAAATAGGGGTAAATATTAAGGTACCCACAAGGAAACTAACAATCTTACACATCAAAATAAAAAAACAAGAAAAAACGTAAAGACTCACAAACACAAAAGACTCAGCAAACACAAAATCAACAACAATGAAAAAGATGAAAAGAAAATACATAAAGAAAAACCACTGAGCACAGAAAATTAAGTGGAACAAAAACAGTCAACAACACAAAAAAAAAGGCATCAAAATGACAGCACTAAATTCATACCTACCAATTAGTATGCCAAATGTAAATGGACTAAATGCACCAGTAAAGAGACAGAGAGAGGCAGAATGGCTAAAAAAACAAAATCCATCTATATGCTGCCTACAAGAGACACACCTTAGACCTAAAGACACAAACAAACTAAAACTAAAAGGATGGAAAAATATATCAAGTTAACAACACTCAAAAAACAGCAGGAGTGGCAAGATTAATCTCTGACAAAATAGACTTTAAAGCAAAATCCACCACAAAGGATACGGAAGGACACTATATAATGATTAAAGGGTCAATAAACCAGGAGGACATAACCATAATAAATATTTACCCACCCAACACCAGGGCTCCAAAATACAGAAAACAAACTCTAACAGCATTGAAAAGAAAAATAGCTAGCTCCACAGTAATAGTTGAGACTTCAACAAACCACTTTCTGTGAAGGACAGAACATCCATAAAGAAGCTCCATAAAGATACAGAAGATCTAAAAGCCACAATCAACTGGCATGATCTCATAGACATATACAGAATGCTTCACTTAGCAGCAACCAAGTATATTTTCTTTTCCAACACACATGGAACATTCTCCAGAATAGACCACGTATTCAGCCACAAAGTAAGCCTTAACAGAACCCAAAACACTGAAATATTACAAAGCACCTTTTTTGACCATAAGGTCATAAAAGTAGATATCAATAAGAGAAAAAGCAAGGGAAAAAAACCAAACACATGGAAATTGAACAACACCTTGCTCAAAAGAAGAAATTAAGGATGGAATAAAGAAATTCACAGAATCAAATGAGAATGAAAACACATCCTACCAGAAACCTTTGGGACATAGCAAAAGCAGTGCTCAGAAGTCAATTTATAGCAATAAATGCACACATCCAAAAAGAAGAGAGGGCCAAAATCAAAACATTAACCCTAAAACTCAAACAAGTAGAAAGAGAGCAGCAAAAGAATCCCTCGGGTACCAAAAGAAAAGAAGTAATAAAAATTAGAGCAGAATTAAATGAAATAGAGAATAGAAAAACAACTGAAAGAGTTAATGAGACCAAAAACTGGTTCTTTGAAAAGATCAACAAAATCAATAATTCTTTGGCCAAAGTGACAAAATAAAAACAGGAGAGGAAGCAAATAACCCAAATAAGAAATGAGATGGGTGATATCACAACAAACCCAACTGAAATAAAAAGGATCATAACAGAATACTATGAAAAATTGTACTTCAACAAATTTGAAAACCTAGAGGTAATGGACAAATTTCTAGAAACTCACTACCTTCCTAAACTAACACAAACAGAAGTAGAACAACTAAATAAATCTATAATAAGAAATTGAGAAAGTAATGAAAAAAACTCCCCCCCCCAAAAAAAAGCCCTAGCCCAGACAGTTTCAGTGGAGAATTCTACCATATTTCAGAGAAGAGTTAACACCACTGCTACTAAAGGTATTTCAGAGCATAGAAAAGGATGGAATACTCCCAAACTCATTCTATGAAGCCAGCATAACGCTGATACCCAAATCAGGTAAAGAGAAACAGAAAAAGAAAATTACAGACCAATATATTTCATGAACATAGATGAAAATATCCTCAACAAAATTCTAGCAATTAGAATTCAAAAAAATATTAAAAAATAATTTACCATGACCAAATGGGATGAATACCAGTTATGTAAGAATGGTTCAACATTAGAAAAACAATCAATGTAATTCATCACATTAATACAATCAAAGACAAGAACCACATGATCTTATCAACTGATGCAGAAAGGGCATTTGAAGAAGTTCAAAACTGATTCATAATAAAAAATCTCCGCAAAATAGGAATAGAAGGTAAATTCCTCAACATATTTAAGGGCATTTATACAAAGCCAACAGACAACATTATCCTAAATGGAGAGAGTCTGAAAGCATTCCCCTTGAGAATGGGAACCAGACAAGGATACGTTTTATCACCACTCTTATTCAACATTGTGCCGGAGGTCCTAGCCAGAGCAATTAGGCTAGAAAAAGAAATAAAGGGCATTCAGGCTGGTAAGGAAGAAGTAAAGTATCACTATTTGCAGGTGATATGATCTTATATGCAGAAAACCCCAAAGAATCCACAAGAAAACTACTCTAAGTAATAGAAGATTTCAGCAAAGTATCAGGATACAAGATACAAAAATCTGTTAGATTCCTCTACACCAACAAAGAGAACTTCAAAGAGGAAATCATCAAATCAATACCATTTGACATATCCCCCAAGAAGATAAAATACTTAGGAATAAATCTTGCCAGAGATGTAAAAGACCTATACAAAGAAAACTACAAGACACTATTACAAGAAACCAAAAGATATCTACATAGGTGGAAAAGCATGCCTTGCTCATGGATACGAAGACTCAGCATTGTGAAAATGTCAGTTCTACCCAAAGTGATCTGCAGATACAATGCAATCTCGATCCAAATTCCAATGACATTTTTTAACTGGAGAAGTAAATCACCAACTTCATATGGAAAGGGAAGAGGCCCAGAAAAGTAAAGCATTACTGCAGAAGAAGAAGAAAGTGGGAGGTCTCTCACTACCTTATTTTAGAACCTATTATAATGCTATGGTACTCAAAACAGCCTGACACTGGTACAACAGATACATGGACCAATGGAACAGAATTGAGAATCTAGATGTAAATTCGTCCACCTATGAGCAGCTGATATCTGACAAAGGCCCAAAGTCCATTAATTCGGGAAAAGACAGTCTCTTTAACAAATTGTGCTGGCATAACTGGATATCTATCCGCAAAATCATGAAATAAGACTCACACCTCACACCACGCCCAAAAACTAACTCAAAATGGATCAAAGACCTAAATCGAAAATGATAAAGATCATGGAATAAAAAATAGGGGCAATGCTAGAAGCCCTAATACGTGGCATAAACAGAATACAAATCATAAGTAACAATGAAAAAACACCAGAAGAGAAATTAGATAACTGGGAGCTCCTAAAAACCAAACACTTATGCACATCAAAAGACTTCACCAAAAGAATCAAAAGACAATCTACAGACTGGGAAAAAAAAATTGGCTACCACATCTGATGGGGTCTAATCTCTAAAATTTACAAGATACTGCAAAACTTCAACCACAAAAAGACAAATAATCCAATTAAAAATCGACAAAGGATACGAACAGGAACTTCACCAAAGAAGACATTCAGTCAGCTAACAGATACATGAGGAAATGCTCACGATCATTAGTGATTAGAGAAACGCAAATCAAAACTACAATGAGATACCATCTCAGCCCAATAAGGCTAGCATTAATCCAAAAAAGACAAACTAATAAATGTTGGAGAGGTCGTGGAGAGACTGGAACACTTATACACTGTTGGTGGGAATGTAAAATGGTACAACCACTTTGGAAATCGATTTGTTGCTTCCTTAAAAATCTAGAAATAGAAGTACCATATGATGCAGCAATCCCACTCTTTGGAACATATCCTAGAGAAATAAGAGCCATCACAAGAACAGATATATGCACACCCATGTTCATTGCAGCACTGTTCACAACAGCAAAAAGATGGAAACGACCTAGATGTCCATCAATGGATGAATGGATAAACAAATTATGGTATATTCACACAATGGAATGCTAGGCAACAATAACAAGGATAAATCCATGAAACATCTCATAATATGGATGAATTGGAAGGGATTACGCTCAGTGAAATTAGGCAGTTGCAATAGGACAAATATTGCATGAGACCACTTTTGTAAGAATTCAAGAAAAGGTTAACCACACAAGAAAATGTTATTTGATGATTACGAGAGTTGGAAGAGAGGGAGAAGGGAATTCCCTGAAGGAGCATGAGAAAAGCGGGGTGCAGAATTCAAATTCTAGTAAAAAGACTAGACTTAATGGTCTGACTGAGACTGGAGGAATCCCAGAAAACATGGTCCCCGGACTCTCTTTTAACCCAGAACCAAAACCATTCCCGAAGCCAACGCTTCAGATAAAGAATAGACTAAACTGTAAGACATATAATGATACTCGCGAAGAGTGTGCTTCTTAGTTCAAGTAGGTACATGAGACTAAACGGGCAGCTCCTGTCCGGAGGTGAGATGAGAGGGCAGAAAGGGATAGGAGCTGATTGAATGGTCAAGGGAAATCCGGAGTGGAAAGGAGCAATGTACGGTCATATTACAGGGATGGCAACTAGGGACACATAACAATGCGAATAAATTTTTGTATGAGAAACTAACTTGAGCTGTAAACTTTCACCTAAAGCACAATAAAAAGAAGAAAAATTCACCCATATTGTGGCATATATCAGGACTTCATTTCTCCTTATGACTGATTAATACTCCATTGAATGTATATGCCACATTTTATTTATGGACTACTTTAGCAAGCATGGTGTCCTTCTCCAGGGACTGATCCCTTCTGATAAAATGTCCGAAGTATGTGAGATGTAATCTAGCCATCCTTGCTTCTAAGGAGCATTCTGGCTGTACTTCTTCCAAGACAGATTCATTTGTTCTTTTTGACAGTCCACAGTATAGTCAATATTCTTCACCAGCACCATATTCAAAGGGACCATTTCTTCTTTAGTCTTCCTTATTCATTGTCCAGCTTTCCCATGCATACGAGTTGATCAAAAACACCATGGCTTGGGTCAGATACACCTTAGTCTTCAAGGTGACATGTTTGCTTTTTAACACTTCAAACAGGTCTTTGATAGCAGATTTGCCCAATGCAATGCATCTTTCGATTTCTTGACTGCTGCTTCAATGGGCATCGATTGTGGATCCAAGTAAAATGAAATCCTTGACAATTTCAATCTTTTCTCTGTTTATCGTGATGTTGTTTACTGATCCAGTTGTGAGAATTTTTGTTTTCTTATGTTGAGGTATAATCCATACTGAAGGCGGTAGTCTTTGATCTTCATCAATAAGTGCTTCAAGTCCTCTTCACTTTCAGCAAGCAAGGTTGTATCATCTGCATAACACAGGTTGTTATTGAGACTTCCTCCAATCCTGATGTCCCATTCTTCTTCATATAGTCCATCTTCTCAGATTATTTGCTCAGCATACAGATTGAATAGGTATGGTGAGAGGATACAACCTGATGCACACCTTTCCTGACTGTAGACCACATAGTATCTCAAACCGCGGCCTCTTAATCTATGTACAAGTTCCTCAGGAGCAAAATAAAGTGTTCTGGAATTCCCATTCTTCATAATGTTGTCCATAATTTTCTATGATCCACACAGTCTCATGCTTCTGCATAGTCAATAAAACACAGGTAAACATCTTTCCGGTATTCTCTGCTTTCAGGCAGCACCCATCTGACATCAGCAATGATATCCCAATTTCCACATCCTCTTCTGAATCCAGATTGAATTTCTGGCAGTTCCCTGTCAATGTATTGTTGCAGCTGGTTTTGAATGATCTTCAGCAAAATTTTACTTGTGTGTGAAATTAATGATATTGTTGGATAATTTCTGTATTTTGTTGAATCACCTTTCTTGGGAATAGGCACAAATATGTTTCTCTCCTGGTTGGTTGACCAGGTAGCTATCTTCCAAATTTTTTGGCATAGATGAGTGAGCTCTTCTAGTGTTGCACCCATTTGTTGAAACATCTCAATTGATATTTTGTCAACTCCTGTAGCCTTGTTTTTCATCAATGCCTTAAGTGCAGCTTGGACTTTTTCCTTCAGTACCATCAGTTCCCGATCATATGCTGCCTGAAATGGTTGAACGTTGACCAGTTCTTTTTGGTATAATGACTTTGTGTATTCCTTCCATCTGTTTTTGATGCTTCCTGCGTCCTTTAATATTTTCTCCAGAGAATCTTTCAGTATTGCAACTTGAGGATTGAATTTTTTCTTCAGTTCTTTCAGTTTGAGAAATGCCAAGCACATTCTTCATTTTTGGTTTTCTAAATCCAGGTTTTTACACCTGTCATTATAATACTTTACTTTGTCTTCTTGAACTGCCCTTTGAAATCTTCTGTTCAGCTCTTTTACTTCATCATTTCTTCCTTTTGCTTTAGTTACTCGACCTTCAAGAGCAAGTTACAGAGTCTCTTCTGATATCCATTTGGTCTTTTCTTTCTTTATTGTCTTTTTAAGGACCTCTTCTTTCTTCATGTATGATATTCTTGATGTCGTTCCATATCTCTTTTGATCTTCAGTCATTAGTGTTCAACATGTCAAATCTATTCTTGAGATCATCTCTAAATTCAGGTGGAATATACTCAAGGTTATACTTTGGCTCTCGTGGACTTGTTCTAATTTTCTTCAGCTTCAACTTGATGTTGCATATGAACAATTGATGGTCTGTTCTACAGTCAGTCCCTGACCTTGTTATGACTGATGATATTGAGCTTTTAAATTGTCTCTCTCCACAGATGTAATCGACTTGATTTCTCTGTATTCCATCTGGCTAAGTTCATGTTTTTGAAAAAAAGGTATTTGCAGTGAAGAAGTCATTGATCTTGCAAAATTTTATCATGTGATGTCTAGCATCATTTCTATCACCAGGGCCATATTTTCCAACTACTGATCTTTCTTCTTTGTTTCAGTTTTCCCATTCCAATCACCAGTAATTATGATTGCATCATGATTGCAAGTTCAATCAATTTCAGACTGCAGAAGCTGTTAAAAATCTTTGATTTCTTCATTTTTGTCCTTAGTGGTTGGTGCATAAATTTAAATAATACTCATATTAACTGGTCTTCCTTGTAGGCATATGGATATTTTCCTATCATTGACAGCGTTGTACTTCAGGATAGATCTTGAAATATTCTTTTTGATGATGAATGCAAAGCCATTCCTCTTCAAGTTGTCATTACCAGCATAGTAGATCATATGATTGTCTGATTCAAAATGGCCGATACTAGTCCTTTTCAGCTCACTATGCCTATGATATTGATGTTTATGCCTTCCATTTCATTTTTGATGATTTCTAATTTTCCTAGACTCATACTTTGTACATTCCACGTTCTGATTATTAATGGATGTTTTCACCTGTTTCTTCTGATTTTGAGTCATTCCACATCAGCAAATGAAGGTCCCAAAAACTTGACTCCATCCACTTCATTAAGGTTGACTCTACTTGGAGGAGGCAGCTCTTCCTCAATTTTATTCTGAGTGATTTCTAACCTGAGGGGCTCATCTTCTGGCACTATATCAGACAATGTTCTGCTGCTATTCATAAGGTTTTCACTGGCTAATTTTTTTCAGAAGTACTGCCACGTCCTTCTTCCTAGTCTGTCTTAGTATGAATGCTCAGTTGAAACCTGTTCACCATGGGTGACCCTGCTGGTATCTGAATATTGGTGGCATAGCTTTCAGCATCACAGCAACACACAAGCACCCACAGTACGACAAACTGAGAGATGCATGGGAATATGTAGGCATATACGGTTACTATGAGTTGGAATCGACTTGACAGCAAACAGGTTTGTATTTCTGTTTTCGTTTTATATGTGTAGGCAAGTATATGTGACCATATATGTGTGTGTATATATATATATGTATATATATACAAATATATATATATGCATATATGTGTTTGTGTGTATATATATTCATATAAATAAGAATACACCTAGAGGGCACAGTTACAGATACTTCTTAGACATAAGTAAACACCTAGCATAATTGATTTTCTGGGTTGAAGAGTTAGATCAGCCAGTCCTCAACCACAGCAGCACACCCCTATCGTCTTGGAAGCTTAAAACACACACACATACACACTAATACAGATACACACACCAATGCCCATGATCTAGTATAGAACAACTGAATTAAAAACTTGATGAAAGAGCTTCCATGACCTTGCCTTGTGCAAGTTGTGCTGGCTTCCCCAGTATTGTGTACTGTCTTACCATTCACCAAATTACCACTTATCTAACATGTCCAAAGTATGTGAGATGAAGTCTCACTATCCTTGCTTCTAAGGAACGTTCTGACTGAACTTCTTCCCAGACAGATTTGTTCCTTCTTCTGGAAGTGCATGGAATTTTCAATATTTTTCACCAACACCATAATTCAAAGGCATCAATTATTCTTCGGTCTTCCTTATTCATTGACCAGCTTTCACATGCATGTAAGGTGAATGAAAATACTATGGTCTGGGTCAGGTGCACCTGAGTTCTCAAAGTGACATCTTTGCTTTGTAACACTTTAAAAAGATCTTTTGTAGCAGATTTGTCCAATGCAATACACCGTTTGATTTCTTGACTGCTGCTTCTATGGGTGTTGATTGTGGATCCAAGTAAAATGAAATCCTTGACAACTTCAATTTTTTCTCCCTTTATGATGATGCTGCTTATTAGTTCAGTTGTGAGGATTTCTATTGTCTTTATGTTGAGGTGTAATCCATACTGAAGGCTGCAGTCTTTGGTCTTCATCAGGAAGTGCTTCAAATGCTCTTCACTTTTAGCAAGCAATATTGTGTCATTTGCATATCACATTTTGTTAATGAGTCTTCCTCCAATCCTGATGCTGGATTCTCTTTCATATAGTTCAGTTTCTCAGATTATTTGCTCAGCATACAGATTGAATAAGTATGGTGAAAGAATACCACCATGATGCATACCTTTCCTGAATTCAAACCCCGCAGTATCCCCTTGTTCTGTTCAATGACTGTCTCTTGGTCTATGTACAGATTCCACATGAGCGGAATTAAGTATTCTGGAATACCCATTCTTCACAATGTTATACATAATTTATTATGATCTGCAGAATGAAATGCCTTTGCCTAGTCAATAAAACACAGGTAAACATCTTTCTGGTATTCTCTGCTTTCAACCAAGATCTATCTGACATCAGCAATGATATCCCTCATTCCACATACTCTTCTGAAGCTGACTGGTATTTTGGTGGTTCCATGTCTATGTACTGCTGCAACTGTGTTTGAATGATCTTCGGCAAAATTTTACTTGTGTGTGATATTAATGATATTGTTTGATAATCTCCGCATTGTGTTGGATCACCTTTCTTTTGAATGGGCACAAATATGGGTCTTTCCAGTCAGTTGACCAGGTAGTTCTCTTCCAAATTTCTTGGCATAGATGAGTGAACCCTTCTAGTGTTGCACCCATTTATTGAAACATCTCATTTTGTATTCTGTCAGCTCCTGGAGACTTGTTTTTTGCCAATGTCTTCAGTGTAGTTTCAATTTCTTCCTTCAGTACTATTGGTTCTTGAATATATGTAACCTTCTGAAATGGTGGAAGGTCGACCAATTATTTTTGGTACAGTAACTCTATTATTTCCATCTTCTTTTGATGCTTCCTGAGTTATTTGATATTGTGGCCATAGAAACTTTCAATATTGCAACTCGAGGCCTGAATGTTTTCTTCAGTTATTTCACCTTGAGAAATGCAGAGAGTGTTCTTCCTTTTTGATTTTCTAACTCCAGATCTTTGCACCTTTCATTATAATACTTTAGTTTGTCTAATCAAGACACCCTCTGAAATCCTCTGTTTCGACCTTTTACTCCATCATGTCCTCCATTCTCTTTAGCTGCTCGAAGTTTCAGAGTCTCTTCTGACATCTATTTTGGTCTCTTCTTTCTTTCCTGTCTCTTTAGTGACCTTTTCCTTTCTTCATGTATGATGTCTTGATGTCATCCCAAAATTCATCTGGTTTTCAGTCTTTAATGTTCAATGCATCAAATCTACTATTGAGATGGTCTTAAATTCAGGTGGGATATACTTAAGGTTGTACTTTAGCTCTCATGGTCTTATTTTAATTTACTTCAGCTTCGCCTTGAACCTATATATGACAAATTGATGATCTGTTCTACTATATGCCCCTGGCCTTGTTTTGACTGATGATATCAAGCTTCTCCATCATCTCTTTCCACAGATGTTTATTTGATTCCTGTGTATTCCATCTGGTGAGTTCCACATGAATAGTTACTGTTTATGTTTTTTAAAAATGGTATTCGCAATGAATAGGTCATTGGTCTTGCAAAATTCTATCATGCAATGTCCAGCATCATTTCTTCAGCAAGGCCCTGTTTTCCAATATTAATTTTTATTCTTTGTTTCCAGCTTTCACATTCCAATCATCAGTAAACATCAATGCATATTGATTGCATTAATTTCAGACTACAAAAGTTGGTTAAAATCTTCATCTTCTTCATCTTTGGCATTAGTGGTTGGTGCATAAACTTTTAAAATAGTTGTATTAACTGGTTGTCTTTGTAGCTTTATGGATATTATCCTCTCACTGACAGTGTTGTACTCCAGGGTTGATCTTGAAATGTTCTTTTGACAATAAATACGAGACTTTTCTTCAGTTAGGCATTCCCGGCATAGTAGACTACAAGATTGTCTGATTCAAAATGGCTTTCTGTAATATTTGTACAGAGCCAGCATGTCTCTGATGAAATCTCTAAAATGATACAGAACAGGGAGACCAGAGATTGGAACAGAGTGCTCTCAGTCTTAGGAGAAGGGAGCTGGGCAGCAAGAAGAGACACTACCAGAGGAAGAAACTCAAGGGAATGATGTTCAGCAGGAAAATCACCAGTACTGGAGAAAAGTGTCAGTAGAAAATCTGTAGCTTTGCAAGCATCGGCAGTGGAGTGTACAACTGCTTTTTCCAAAGATGGGCTAAAAGGCAAGAGGGATATCTTTGTATGAAATAAAGTATCAGAAGATATTCAAAATCTAGTTAGACAGTCAGCCAGCTTCTGAGATATATCTCATCCGGATCTGCCTTAATGCATAGTTCTGCGGTGGGGTGGGGGGTGGGAGGTTGGGGGAGTGAATACATAGTAGGGTACCAGAGAAAAACAACTCATATTAAACAAAAATTAAATCATTATGTATATGGTTTTATTACCCTCTGAAGCTAATCTATGCATCCTTTATATCTTTTAAATCAGCTTCACATCATGTGTTCATAGACCAACTTCTATAAAAGCAGTTTCAGTTCTGTTTAAAAATACAGTTTCTTTAGATTTACCAGAGACCTACATGAGGCATTGGTGGTCCAGTGGTCAAACTCTTGTCTTCCAAGCAGGACACCGTGCATCTTATACACAGCCACCACCCAGCTCTTTCAGTGGTGGTTTGAGCGTTGCTATGATGCTGAAGCGGTTTCAGCCCAGCTTCCATACTAAGATGGACTAGGGAAAAAGTCTGGCAGTCTACTTCTGAAAACCTTATGAATCACAATGATTTGATTCCTAATAATGAGAATGGCACAAGACTAGACAACATTTCATTCTGTTCTGCATGAGATGCCGTGAGTCAGGGTTGGGAGTGAGTCGAACGCAGTTAACCATAGCAACCACCAGAGATTTATAGCATCAGAATCTCAAAGGTTTAAGGATTTTATATTCTTTACATGCAATACTATGACTCATATCTATTAGTGTTACAAGTTGCTGTTGTAGATTCTGAAGTATTGGCATTGAAGGAGAAACCAGAATTCTTAACTTTTGTTTTTGCACATTGAGCAGTGGATCATTCACACCCAGAAGATCTGGGAAGGTCTACAATGCAAACAATCCCAGAAATTAGAATTATCTCTGGAACAAACTTGAAAATAATATAGGATCTATGAGACCTGTAAGACTCATGCTGAACTCACAGTGGGACACCCAGTGGAAGCTATTATTTAAGGGCAATTGCAAGTGGATTTTGAATTTCCAGGTAACTTGATTAATGTAAATGCTTTGCATTTCCACTCAAGCTCAGACTCAATTTTCTACTACTCATCCTGTAAAAAAAAAATCATGCTAACATGGGAAAAAGATAATGAGATATGTCAAACATCGAATACATTGCCTCACCACGATGATGATAAAATCTGATTATTTAAAAATTACTTGGGAAAAAAGCAGGGCTAAGTTCTAGCTTTCCTCTTTCACACTGACTGCTTTATGATTTTGTGTATTTTGTGTCAGCACCTTCTCCTCCCTGGGCCAGGTGTCTTATCTATACAATGACAGAATTTGTACTTAGTGCCCCTTCTAATACTAACTATATGGCTATAGGTGTCACTGATATTTAATTTTTATTTATTTCTGTTACATGCTACTAAGCACTTACTAAATACTGGAAATTTTGAAAACAGCAGAGGAATAATTCCTACATATTCCTACCTTTAATGACTAACTTTTAAAAAATTCTGAAAGCAGAGATTTTGAACTTTTGCTTAACCATATGCCCTAATTTTAAACAGCCTTACAATCGTCTTGTTTCTTGTTGCTAGAGAGAGTGTAATTCTTACAGATTTGAACTGTTCACCAAATCTAGCTTTAATATTGTAAACTTAAGTCTAAAATATATTTTAGCCATAAATGGCTAGTAATCCCTGAGCTTCATATTTATTTGTTACTCTGATATATTTTGCTTGTCTAATTTTATTTACTTATATTTTGCTAGAATGAAAGATCAATGAAAGCAGGAATTTCTGTGTAGTTTGCTCACAATTTGATTTTGCTCACCGTTTTACCTCTGTGCTTTCAGCAATTTCTGCTACACAGTAGGTGTTCAGTAAATGTTCCATAAATGAATTGACTGAATAGTAAATTTATTCTGAAATTAAAAAGATGACCAACCACATTTTCCTCAAAATTGACTGCATTTACTACTCAAGAATTAAGCATCTTTTAAATATTTCCCTTGGACAAGTTACAGCTAAGCCACAGTTGAGGCAGATCTACAGAAACATGAAGATAAATGCTTTTTTATCGCCTATAGATAAATATAGCACTTCCTGATTCAAAGGATCACAAACTCTCTGACCACTTGCTTCATAACTACACAGCATTTACCACAAGTTTTACATTAGAACCCCAGACTTGGTTGTACATAGACTGATGTTTCATCTTTCCAGCTGGGCCCTTGCTGCTGGTGCACTTAGTCTGTAACAATGTGAAAGACCATTAGGTAAGGAAAGGGACATCAATTTAATTCTCATATTATAATTAAAACAAAGTTTTATTGCTGATGTATATTAATTAAGTATTTTACTGAGCCAGTCATTTTATTGATACCTTGTATTTTAATTAAACTTTTCGACAGTACTGGAAGAAAAGCATATTTTATCCTGTTTCAGAGCCAAGGGCATAGAGCTTGTGTCACTACTTAAATGTATTGACATTTAAGTTACATGCCTGAGATCATACTTGGATTAAATGTCCAAGCTGAGATTCAGACCTAGAGTTATCTGACGTCAAAGCCCGGGCTCTTACTAGATGGCAGAATAGTCAGGAAACGTCATACTGGCGAGTGTAAAATACATATAAGCATTATGTATCAATCCCCTCTATTTTCCTTATGCCTATGAAAGAAAACAGTGATGCAGGAGGTAGGATTTTGAAATAATTCAGCTAAGTAGTACCTGAGGGCATTTACTCAGAATTGCTTTAAAGAATGACAGAAGCCTGTGAACAGAAAGACGCTTTGACTAACAAATGAGAACAGGGACACTGAAGGGAAGAGTGAGGCTTTTTAATAGGGGTGTCTTTTCAATTCCGAGAAGTCATAGGAAAATGAAAACTACTTCTCACTTTTCCACAGGTTTGGGGTGCACAAACTTTTTCATAGTTATCAACTCCTTTCACTCACATACCGAAAACAAACCAGTTGCCATTGAGTCAATTCCAACCCATAGCGACCCTACAGGACAGAGAAGAACTTCCCCATAGGTTTTCCAAGGAGCAGCTAGTGGATTTGAACTGCTGACCTGTTGGTTAGCAGCCCTATCACTTAAACACTGTGCCACCAGGGCTCCTTCGTTCACATATACCCTGAAAAATGGTCAGGATAACCACCCCATTTGAGAAAAGGATATATAATTGAGAAAGTTTAAGTGACAGCCTTCAAGAAAACAAAAATCTTCACTCACAACTAGACCAATAAGCAACATCATGATAAATGGAGAAAAGATTGAAGTTGTCAAAGATTTCATTTTACTTGAATTCACAATCAATTCTGGTAGAAGCCGCAAGCAAGAAATCAAATGCTATGTTGCATTGGGCAAATCTGCTGCAAAAGAACTCTTCATAGGGTTAAAATGTAAAGATATCACTTTGATGACTAACGTATGCCTGACACAAGCCATGGTATTTTCAATCACCTCATATGAATCTGAAAGCTGGACAATGAATAAGAAAGACTGACGAATTGGTGTGTTTGAATCATAGTGTTGGTGAAGAATATTGAGTATACCATGGACTGCTAGAAGAACGAATAAGTCTGTTTTGGAAGAATACAGACAGAATGTTCCTTAGAAGTAGGAGCAATGAAGTCTTGATACATGCTACAATATGGATGGAGCTTCAAGACAATATGCTGATTGAAAGAAGTCAATCACAAAAGGACAAATATTGTATTACCTCACTTACATGAAAAAACAAGAAAAGACAAATGTATGGAGACCAAAATTTATTAGTGATTACCAGGGGCAGAAAGAAGGGGGAAGTGGGTGTTATTACTCGTGGAGTGCTGAGTTTCAGCTTACAGTGGTGGAAAAATTGCAGTGATTAAGAGTAGAGTTGCACAGCCTATTATCATAAGTGCTGTCATAAGTTGTACACTTGTAAAAAGCTGAATTGGCCAAAATTGTGTGATACATATTTACAAAAGACACCTCATGGAATCTGGCTCCTTGGTTTGGAGGTTTAGGGTCATGGTTTTGTGGGACATCCCAGTTAATTGGCCTAATAATTTGTTTAGTACTTTTGTTCTACCTCCTAGTTCTTTACGTAGTGCCTAGGGTCTTAAAGCATACAAGCGGCCATCCAAGACAGAGCAATTGGTCTCTTTCACGTGCAGCAATGGAGGAAGAAGGAGAGCCTCCAGAATAGGAGGAGAAAATGGAATGTGTGGTTAATTGCCTCCATGAATAATAGCCTCCTTTGCCATGAGACTGATGAACTGGATGGTGCTGGGCTGCCATTACTGAACGTGTTAACCAAAGATTCTGTAGAAGAATCCTGATCAAAAGAGAAAGAAAGTAGAACAGAATTTCAAATTCTCCTGGAATCTAGTCTTTCTGGAGTAACAGAGGCTGAGTAAATACCTGAAACTATTGCCCTGAGATAATCTTTAAACCTTAAGCTAATTCTATCACCTCATGTCTTTTTAAAACCAAAAAACAATTTAACTTAACTAGTAAAAAACTTCTGCCTTGAGCATTATGCTCTTTTAAGATCTATCTATATGGGATCAAATGGACAACAGAAACTGGAAAGATTATATAGGAACCTTAGATGGCAGTTAGTGTAGCTTAATGGGGTGGGGAGGATTAAATCAGAAAAAAAGAGAGTAGTTGCACAACTGGCAAAATGAAATCAACTCAAAATTACTGAATTATACATGTAGAAACTGCTGAATTATTGTATATTTTGCTGTATATAGTCTAAACAAGAACAACAAAATAAATAAAACTAAAAAAAATTAAATGTCTCAATAAAGCTATTTTAGAAAGAATAAAATAACCAGTCTTCTAATAAAACTATTACCAAAATACCAGATTATAAATATAAGTTAATATTTAATTAAATATCAATTGCTCGTATCTCATCTTCATTATGGCTAAGATATAGAGTGCAAACCTAACAATATTCTTATAATAACCAAGTTAGATAACATATGGGAAACTGTCTCACACAGCTTTTGTAGAGAATAGTCACTGAATAAAAGAGAGACTGTGATGGCTGGAGGGATCACCATCTTAAGATCAGCTGTTTTGACTCTCCTGTTGGCTGGCTATTTGGCACAACAGTCTTTGCCCTTGCCTACTCCTAAAGTGATTGGCATTGACCTTGGTACAACCTACTGTTCTGCTGGAGTGTTTTTTCCTGGCACAGGAAAAGTGAAAGTCATTCCAGATGAAAATGGGCATATCAGCATACCCAGCATGTTATCCTTTACTGACTACGATGTATATGTGGGCTATAAAAGCTTAGAGCTGGCAGATTCAAATCCTCAGAGCACAATATATGATGCCAAAAGATTCATTGGCAAAACTTTTACCCCAGAAGAGCTGGAGGCTGAAATTGTTAGATACCCATTTAATGTTTTAAACAAAATGGAATGATTGAGTTATCTGTGACAAGTAATGAGACCATCACGGTCTCCCCAGAGTATGTTGGCTCGAAGTTAAAGGAAATGGTAGTGGAATATCTTGGAATGACAGTTGCCAGTGCTGTCATTTCTGTCCCAGCAGAATTTGATCTAAAACAGAGAAATTCAACAATTGAAGCTGCTAACCTTGCAGGACTGAAGATCTTGAAAGTAATTAATGAACCCACAGTGGCTGCTATGGCCAATGATCTCCACAAGGCTGACATCTTTCATGTCAAGCAGAGATTGCATCGGTACTTTATATAAACAGATCTATCAAATACATGGCTTCCTCCGCTCTAGGAAAGAGTAGATCCACAGATTAAGACAAGCTGTGGAAATGGTCAAATTAAATTTGACACTATCACTTAACACAGATGTCAGTATTACTCACAGTGGAGGAAAAGAACTGGAAGGAACCTATCCAAGCAGGAACTAATGTGGCTCTTGGACTCTCTAAGTAAGTGCTTTAGAAATTCCAAATAAACATTTACAAAAAACCAACTTCAACTGAATTATGGAGGATTAGTTATTACTTGTGATCATATTTTATAGTCTCTTCCCTTTAATCAGATCACCTCCTCCAAAAAAGAAAGTCTCTGTCTAAAATACCTTTAAAATTTACTTAGATTAGTCAAAAATTTACCTGGATTAGTACCAGCTATGCAGGGATGGTCCAACATTAAAAAAAGAAAGAATGTAATATATCACATAAATAAAACAAAAGATAAGAACCACATGATCTTATTAATTAATGCAGAAAAGGCAACAACACCCATTCATAATAAAACCTCTCAGTAAAATAGGAATAGAAGGGAAATTCCTCAACATAATACAGGACATTCCTACAAAGTCAACAGCCAACATCATCCTAAATGGAGAGAGTCTGAAAGCATTCCCCTTGAGAAGGGAAACCAGACAAGGATGCCCGTTATCACTATTCTTATTCAACATTGTGCTGAAAGTCCTAGCCAGAGCAATTAGACAAGAAAAAGAAATAAAGGGCATTCAAATTGGTAAGGAAGAAGTAAAAGTATCCCTATTTGCAGATGATATGATCTTATACACAGAAAACCTCAAAGAATCCGTAAGATAACTACTGGAACTAACAGAAGATTTCAGCGAAGTATCAGGATACAAGATGAACATACAAAAATCAGTTAGATTCCGCTACACCAACAAAGAGAACATCAAAGAGGAAATCATCAAATCAATAACATTTACAATAGCCCCCAGAAAGATAAAATACTTAGGAATAAATCTAACCAGAGACATAAAAGACCTAACAAAGAAAACTACAAGACGCTACTGCAAGAAACCAAAAGAAACCTACATAAGTGGAAAAACATACCTTGCTCATGGAAAGGAAGGCTCAATATTGTGAAAATGTCAATTCTGCCCAAATCCATCTACAAACACAATGCAATCCCGATCCAAATTCCAACAACATTTTATAATGAGATGGAGAAACAAATCACCAACTTCATATGGAAAGGGAAGAGTCCCTGGATAAGTAAAGCATTACTCAAGAAGAAGAACAAAGTGGGAGGCTTCTCACTACCTGATTTTAGAACCTATTATACTGCCACAGTAGTCAAAACAGCCTGATACTGGTACAACAACAGATACATAGACCAACGGAAAAGAGTTGAGAATCCAGATATAAGCTCATCCACCTACGAGCAGTTGATATTTGACAAAGGCCTAAAGTCCGTTAATTGGGGAAAAGAAAGTCTCTTTAACAAATTGTGCTGGTGTAACTGGATATCCATCTGCAAAAACATGAAATACGACCCACACCTCACACCATGCACAAAACGTAACTCAAAATGGATCAAAGACCTAAATATAAAATCGAAAACGATAAAGATCATGGAAGAAAAAACAGGGACTACGCTAGGAGTCCTAATACGTGACATAAACAGAATACAAACCATAAGTAACAATGCACAAACACCAGAAAAGAAACTAGATAACTGGGAGCTCCTAAAAATGAAACATTCATGCTCATCAAAAGTCTTCACCAAAAGAGTAAAAAGACAACCTATAGACTGGGAAAAAAATTTTGGCTATGACAGATCCGATCGGGGTCTAATTGCTAAAATCTACAAGATATTGCAAAACTTCAACCACAAAAAGACATATAACCCAATTAAAAAATGGGCAAAGGATATGAACAGGCACTTTACCAAAGAAGACATTCAGGTGGCTAACAGATACATGAGGAAATGCTCACGATCATTAGCAATTAGAGAAATGCAAATAAAAACTACAATGAGATACCATCTCAGCCCAACAAGGCTAGCATTAATCCAAAAAAGACAAACTAATAAATGTTGGAGAGGTTGTGTAGAGACTGGAACACTTATACACTGTTGGTGGGAATGTAAAATGGTACAACCACTTTGGAAATCGATTTGTTGCTTCCTTAAAAGGCTAGAAATAGAAGAACCATACGATCCAGCAATCCTACTACTTGGAATATATCCTAGAGAAATAAGAGCCATCACACAAATAAATATATGCACACCCATGTTCATTGCAGCACTGTTCACGATAACAAAAAGATGGAAACAACCTAGGTGCTCATCAACAAATGAATGGATAAACAAATTATGGTACATACACACAGTGGAATGCTACGCAAGGATAAAGAACAATGATGAATCTGCAAAACATTTCACAACATGGATTAATCTGGAAGGCATTATGCTGAGTGAAATTAGTCAGCCCCAAAAGGACAAATATTGTATGAGACGACTATGATAAGAAGTCAAGAAAAGGTTTATACACAGAAGAAAACATTCTTTGATGGTTATGAGGGTGGGGAGAGGGGCAGAGCAGAATTCACTAACTAGATAGCAGACAAGAGTTATTTAGGTTAAGGGAAGGACAACACACAATACAGGGGAAGTCAGCACCACTGGACTAAATCAAAAGGTAAGTAGTTTCCTGAACACAATCAAACACTTTGAAGGATAGTGTAGCAGGGGCGGGGGTCTGGGGACCATAGTTTCAGAGGACATCCAGGTCAATTGGCATAACAAAGTTTATGCAGAAAATGTTCTGCATCCCACTTTGGTGAGTGGTGTCTGGGGTCTTAATAGCTTGGGAGAGACCATCTAAGATGCATCAATTGGTCCCAGCCCACTTGGAGCAAAGGAGAATGAAGAACACCAAAGACACAGGAAAATATTAGCCCAAGAAACAAAAGGGCCATATAAACCAAAGACTCCATCAGCCTGAGTCCAGAAGAGCTAGATGGTGCCTGGCTACCACCAATGACTGCCCTGATAGGGAACACAACAGAGAGGCCCTGATGAAGTAGGATAAACATGTGGTGCAGAACTCAAATTCATGTAAAAAGACCTGACTTAATGGTCGACTGAGACTGGAGGAACCCCAGAAGACATGGCCCCCAGACTAAACCCAGAACTAAAACCATTCCTGAAGCCATCTCTTTAGATGAAGATTAGACCAGACTATAAAGCATAAATTAAAACTCGTGAAGTGAGCTTCTCAGTGCAGGTAGATACAGGAGACTAAATGGGCAGCTCCTGTCTGGAGGTGAGATGAGAAGGCAGAAAGTGACAGGATGGAAAGGGGCAATGTGCTGTCATATAGGGATAGCAACTAGGGTCACATAACAATGTGTGTATAAATTTTTGTATGAGAAACTAACTAGGGCTATAAACTTTCACCTAAAGCACAATAAAAAATAAAAATAAAGAAATAAAGGAGAGTTCCCATTCTCCACTGAACAATTACTATAACCAGTACACAGAAATTTCCTAGAGGACAGTGACCATATCTGTTTTTAATCACCATATAGATTTTATTATCTGACACTGGCACTATTGGAGTTTTGTTTAATATGTGGTGTTTTAGGAATGTAAGAGTCTGACTGCAAAATTTAATTGGCTGTAGAATCCACTGCAATATGTGAAAACATAAAAGCCATAAAAAAATGTGTAGTTCCATAAAAAAAGTCAGCATCTGACTTACTGAGCAAAACGAAATTTGCATCCATTTTCTCTGTAGAGAAAATGGAGAGTCAGAGGATAAGAAAAAGGAATTATGAAAAGAACACATTAAACTCACTGACTAGTGCACAAAGTCCTTCTCAATGAGGAGGATTTCAACGTGGGACTCTCATCCAAGCAGCTGGACTCTGTGTTTCCCTAGGACCATGCCTTTTCCCCTGTGGAGTCACTTGATTCTTCCTACTTGATCAGTCCTGACTTAGTCTTCAGACCAAACCAAAGAAAAGATGATTAAGTATTGTTGTAGTCCAGGTCCCCCAAGAAGCAGGTGAAATTTCAAGATTGAAAGTGCAAAGATTTTATCAGAGGAAATACCTGTTAAAGAAAATGGAGAGGGAGACAGGGTAAGCTGACAGAGCCTTAGACTGAAAGCCTTCAGAGTGGAGAGAAGGCACATTGTTTGGGTGCAACTGTTTCTGCAACCATAGCACAGGTGAAAAATCTAAGAAGCCTCCACATATTCTGGTAGCAGAAATTTATGCTCATTGACAACTCAAGAAACTGTAAGTAAGGAAGTGAGAATTTTGTTGCAGTAGCAAAAACAAATAAAAAAGTTCAAATATATCTTTTGAAGGCTATTACAGGGTTTAAGAAACAAATGCAACCATCATAGGGGTCCTGGAATGTTTTTGATGGGCCCATTGTGATGAATATCAGAGCACAGCAGTCAGCAGTCAGGGTCCTTGCTCAATTACAATCCCTGCCCCTGGAGGTCTGCAAGGCTCATTCTCAAGGCCATCACAGAGGTGTGCTGTTCAGCATCTGGGCTTCAGATTACATCATATTGGTTACCAGTTTTCCATTAGTAATTCAAAATAAAATAAACGAAGTTAAATTACTTGGCTTATACATTTGCAGAACATTCAACATGGTTACACTGAGCATTCAAATACAAAACTACTTTCAAAAATGATAATTTCAAGAAAAGGTATAAATATGTTCTGTTGGTCTTTATAGAAATACTTCAGTTTTTACTGCTTATGCTGCATATATATTTTTATTTCATTTTGGATATCTTAGTAATTTACACAGACAATACAATACACAAAAAAATACTTATATGTATAAGAAGTGCTTTTTACACTCACATGGGTCCTTTACGTAAACAGATGTTGAGAGTTTTGATCATTTATTTTGACCTCTATGTAATTTTCAACTGTGTGAATATATGAAAATCTTTATTATATATCCTCCTATAAATTGATAATTGGGTGGTTCTTTTTGGTTTCATGTTTTGTAAGGAACAATTTTACTCTAAACACACTTCTACATTTTTCAGATGTGGGCAACAGTAAGTAACTATTGGCAATGATTATGAGGTAATAGGATAAGCATGTTATCACTTTGTTCAGATAATGCCAAATGGTTTCTTATTGCTGGTTAGAGTCTATTTCTTTAGCTTAGTATAATAATAATAATCATGATAATATGTTTTTTGTAGAATCATTCTTTCTGATACTTTAATAAATTTTGCTGCATTTGAGCAACTAAAAAGGGCTTTAAACGTACATTTTTCAACTTACAAATGAATTAATAGTAACATTTTATGGCTTTTATGTTTTCTCACTTTGCAGTAGATTCTATAGCCAATTAGATTTTGCAGTCAAAGTCTTACGTTCCTAAAGTACCACATATTAAATAAAACTCTAGTAGTGTCAGTGTCAGATGCTAAAATCTACATGGTGATTAAAAGCAGATATAATCACCATCCTGTAGGAAATTTCTATATACTTGTAATAATAACTGTTCAGTGAAAAACAGGAACACTCCTTTATTTATTTTTTATTTTTTATTGTTAATTGTCAGTTTTAAAATGGCTATTTCTGCAACCAGAATATAGTTAAAAAATCTAAGAAGACTCCACATATATTGGTAGTAGAAATTTATGTGAATTGCCAACTCAAGGAACTGCAAGAAATGAAAATGAAATGAGAATTTCATAGCAGCAGCAAAAAAAAGTCTTCAATTATATTCAAATTAAAAAAAAAAAAACTCCAAAATTATCTAGCTCTGTGAAAAATTGTCATATATTATTTTTTAATAGCTACTAACACTCAGTTAGTAACCTAAAACTTTAGTGGTTTCCAACTCACCCAGTTGTGCCATAGAAGAAACACCGGGTGATGTGTTTGATAAAGATTACGAACAAGAAAACCTGATGAAACTGTTCTACTCTAACACAGGGGTAGCCATAACTCAGAATTGACTCACCTGCAAAGGGTTTTTTTGTTTTGTTTTTTGTTGGATTAATACTCTTCTTGAATAAATCAGGTTTTAAAGCTTTATAAAGAGTCACATTATTCTGTTGAAATGTACTGCATTGCATGAAGTTATCTAAATATGAAAAAAATTATCAGTACTCTGTTCAAATATCAGTGCTCTGTCTAATTCCTCACAGTGACTTTATTCTGAAATTCTTGGACTCTTTACCTTTAAGGAAGATAACATGTCCCTGAGGTATTAATGAGTTCTCTTCTTATGCAATTCTTGACTTTAGGCGACTCAGAGCTGGAAAACAACAAACCAGACCGTCAAGGAACACCAGATCCAGATTCCCAGAGATCATGCCTCCCTACACTTTGCATTTTACAACCATGGAATCTAACCTCAAAAACAACAAACAAAAAAACAAAAAGTTTGTCAAAGTTCTTCAGTTTAGAGATGAACAAAGAGCTAAGGTCTACTGCCCATTCTAACCCACTATACAGCCTCTACTTCTCTAATATGCAAAATAAGAAGAAGAAAAAAAGATCCACTGACATTTTAAAGAAATTTGTAATGTGTCCTCATATATTTTACCAATTTAAGTATTATAAATCCAATAAAACAATCTACTCCATTCCTTAGTTACACCATAAAAATTCTTGCATTTCAAGGATATGTGAAGTGTTCTACTCAGGCATGGAAAATCTTCTCACTTGTAGAATAAAAGTCAAGATGATGAAAATAGCTTTGATACATGATGAGCAGAAAGGCATTTGAGCTAATCTGTAGTCGAAACCCCTTGGAATGTTTGTAGTAACAGTACAAGACACATTGCACACTTCCATTGGATAGACAAATGAACACCAGGGCCACATTTTAGAAACTTTCTTATTTGTAAAGGAACTGTTCCTGGAAGAGGCTGCATAGGTCCGGCTCACTATTATTACTCCTCCATTGTTAACCTCTACATTGTCTCATGATCTTTTCCTTTTGCGTTGTCTCATGATCTTTCTTTTCCTTCCAGTTCCAGTCTGTATAAAAAGTTTAAGATTAACCAATACCCCTCCATGGTGGAAAATAAGTGACAATAATCTAGGAATAAAAAAACAAACAAAGCACCCATCTTGTGACAAGAAACCAGGATGGTGCCAGATAACCCTGAAGAATACTAGTAAAAGGTTAACTCATCTGGGACATGACCACCTTAAGGAGGAACTAACATTCCATGAATTTCTAAGATTCATAATCCTGTCCCTATAAAGCTTTCAGGCAGTCTCCAGTTCAAGGAGGCAGGTTTTTGGAGGACTCTACTCGCCTCTGTCTCCTATATATGGATATATAATAAAACTCTTGCTGCTCACCTCACCCAGTCTCAGAACTGGCTATTGCGGCAGGTGGCTCCAACCTGCTCAATTGCAGTAACATTCCAACCCATAAATTCCTACTTAGGGTGAACTGTTCTCTATCATGTTCCCAATTCTCAGATTCAACATGAAATAACATGTCAAGAGAAGCCAAAGTGACATGCGAGTAAGCCGAGGAAAAGTCCTCTGTGAACACATGAGAAGATGCTGACCAGTCTGCCATCTTTTCAGTCAGTCCAGAAGGAGGTTGGCTGCATTTAAAGTCAACATGCACATTTGAATCTCAGCATTCTCATTAGCAAATTAGGGACAGTTATTTTGGAAGAAATGAATAAGAAGTGTCCCCACAGCTATGGTCCACACCAGGGCTACCTTCCTACATTTCCACTTGACTTACCTCACACACAGAGAGATAGTGGGGAGAAAGACCAACAGCTCTGGAGACTGTGTCTATCTTGAGAGCTTCCCTCTGGTTGGGGAAATGTAAGTTAAAAAAAAAAAAAAAAATCTGTCAACCTGAAAATCCTCTCCACAAAAGTAGGTGAAAGAGAAAACAATTTTATTAATGAGTAAGCATTAAACCAAAATGTGATGCACATCACAGGCAGTTGGCTAAAGAGATTGCAAAGATAGAAATCTTACCATTTTTGTAAAGCCAATAAGATAAACCTCTCTACACATATGTTCTCAAGATAAATGATGACTAGTCCTCAATGAGAGATTTCTTTGCACCATTAGCAAACAGAGTCTATCCTAAAATTGCCTGATAACTATGATGATCAGCTCTGGTAGCTAATTGAATTTATCCTAATGAAAAGTAAACTTCTCACATCTTTATGACAGGAGGTAGTTTGGCAACTCGGAGCAAGACACTCACAAAAGTTGGGCTCCTACTTTCACACAGAATCTGGGAGAAAGGGGTCTATCTTCCTCGGTGATTTCATTTCAAATATTGTCTCCCAGGTTCTAGAGGAAAGCTTCATGGCTTTTAAAACTGGCAAGAGGCTTATTTATCTTTTCAAAAGGACTTATATAAATTTCAAAAGATTTAAAATACAAGTTTTCTAAAGTAAATGTTCTAAGAAAATGGAAGTAGGAATCTGTTTCCTTTTTGTACTAGGGGAATTTTTGTTTTGTTTTGTATATATGTTTATACTCCTCAGTCCACTCTATCCAGCTAAATCTGTTTTATGGATTTGTGAGTAAGGAGCTTGATGGGGATAAGAGAGGTGATCAGGTTAGATAAGACACAGAGGTATTCCAGGTTCTGTCTAGAGGCTGTAAAATATGCGATGAGACAATCCTCACAAAGTATTATCCTTTAATCTACCCCTATCAGGAGGTTTGGGACAATTTTATCTGATAAACCCAGAAGAATGAGGAAGGAAGAAGGTAATAAGCACGGTTGTAGATCCTAAGATAGAGATGATATGTGAAAGATTTCCAAGTAAGTGAGTTGAAAACTGACAAGACAATCAAGTAGAAAAAAGAGAAAGATTGGGAATGTGAATTAGACCAGGGCCTAAACCCTTAGTCGTTTTAAAAACTAGATGCATATTAGAATCATCTAGAGACCTTTTAAAAGTTAGGGATGCCCTGACCCATCACCAAGATAGTGAATCAATTGTTCATGTTTGGTGGCTAGGCATTGTTATGTTCTACTACTCCTAGATGTGTCTCTTACAACTAGGTTTGGTAAACTCTGGGTTAGAGCACAGGATGTGAATTTCTAGGATAGGAGAGAGAGTTTTAATCTTTGTAATCTCTCTATGTCACACTTAAAATGAGTCTACAAAATGGGCTTAAGTGTGCCGAAGTAAGAGAGTCTTACAAAATCTAAAGCAGACATCAGTGAAACTGTCCAGCAGAGCTCTGGATACTGAATGATTACTCAAGAGCTCAAGTGTCCATTCACTATTGGAAAATAACTCAACTAATACACTTCTAGTTTCTTGAAGGTAGCAAATATATTTTGCCTTCCTTACCATCTTACTACTAGCTTATTGCATAGTGACATACACTAAGTGTTTAATTAACATGTTGATCAGCATACAACAAATAAATACCTTTGTGAATAAACCACTGTTTACTAAAGCTTTTCCTTTATAAACTCTCTAATCAATGCATACAGTAGAGAATAGATTCTTGAGATGTTAAATAAATAATCATTCCATTTTCTAATTTTTGAAATAATGGCCATAAAACTGACATAGTGTTTATGATCCACTGCTTCAAATATTAATTCTATATTTGTTTTGTAAAACGTTCAGCAAGTGATTATACAAAGAAGAATGGGGCATCAGGATTGGAGGAAGACTCATTTTGCAGATGACAAGACCTTGCTTGCTGAAAGTGAAGAGGACTTGAAGCACTTACTGATGAAGTTCAAAGATCACAGCATTCAGTATGGATTACACCTCAACATGAAGAAAACAAAAACTCTTACAACTGGAGCAATAAGCAACATCATGCTAAACGGAGAAAAGATTGATGTTGTCAAGGATTTCATTTTACTTGGATCCACAATCAAAACCCATGGAAGCAGCAGTCAAGAAATTAAACCACACATTGCATTGGGCAAATCTGATGCAAAATACCTCTTTAAAGTGTTAAAAAGTAAAGATGTCACCTTGAAGACTAAGGTGTGCCTGACTGAAGCCATGATATTTTCAATCACCTCATATGCCTGCTAAAGCTGGAGGAGGATGAATAAGGAAGAACGAAGAAGAATTGATGTCTTTGAATTATGGTGTTGGCAGAGAATATTGAATATACCATGTACTGTCAAAAGAATGAACAGGAGTTCCAGCAAAATGGCACTCTAGGCAGAAGCACCACGCCATCCCTCCACAGCAAAGATCCGAAAAACTGAGCCAAACAGAGAATACAACAATCCTGAAACCCTAAAACATCAAATGAAGAGAT
>NW_004444066.1:3413522-3414623 GCF_000243295.1 Trichechus manatus latirostris | reverse complement strand
GAGTTGGGAGCCCTTTCTGGCCAGGCGGAGCTGCGTGGCAAGGAACTCCCCTTCAGCTTCCACAGACATGCAGAGGGATCCCTGAGAGCATTTCTTTTTTAGTTGGTTTTTTTTTTCTTTTTTTCTGTCTTTTTGGGGGGCTTTTCTGGTTCTTTTTTTTTTTTAATTTGTTTTGTTTTCCTTTCCCTCTCTTTCCCTTTCTTCATTGCTCAGTTTCTCGTCTCTCTATATCTTCCTTCTATTTCTGATCCCTGAATACCAGGTGTTGTATACCTCTACACCTTCTAGCCAGACTGTACTGTGACACCTGATAGCGACTTCCCCAGACCTCATAGCTGCATCGGTGGGATCCCTGGGAACTTTGTGGTTCTTTAACATTTCTGATTTTTTATATTTTATTTTATTTATTCATTCTTTTCTTCCTCTTCCCCTTTCTGTTTTTCTCCATTTCATAGTCTCTCATCTCCCCATTCCAATGGAAAGCTCCCCTAGCATTCTTTATTGTTTGTTTGTATGTTTTTTGGCTCCTGTTCCTCTCTCCTGTCTCCCATATCCAGCTTAGCTCCACACATAACCATCTCCCCACTTCATCCTGCCTACCTGCACTGTGCACTTGACTTCACACCACCAAGCAGTACAGGCACAGCCTACTGGAACCTGCCCAGCACTGATTATCAACCCGCCCTGATGGCTGTAGTAAGTGCCACAAAAAACCAGTCCCAGTGACTCCTCTTCAGCTAGACCTGTCCTGCTGTACCACATCTGAGTGACTGAACTGGCCAGTTGGAGAAGGAGGCAAAAAGTATTGAGTGCACAGACGAGCGAACAACAAGGGCACGCAGTCCACCTGCGCAGACATACTCAAATTTTTTTTTTAAAAAAAGGGGCGAAACAAACAAATCTACAATCAATAAACGAGAGAAATATCTACTGAATGCCCAGAAACAGCAAACAATATCAAAACATTTAAAAAACAGGACAGGATGGCTCCAGTAGGTGTCCAAATTAAAACACCAGATGACTCTCCTGTGGAAGAAAATGCACTAGAAGTACCTGATAGGGAATTCAAATCACTAATACTCGGAATTTTCCAAGAACTGA
>NW_004444066.1:3395719-3407575 GCF_000243295.1 Trichechus manatus latirostris | reverse complement strand
TAAATAAATAGTTTACTATTTGAAAAGTAAAAAAAAAAAAAACGAACAAATCTGTCTTGGAAGAAGTACAGCCATATATTTGGACACGTTATGAGGAGGCATCAGTCTATGGAGAAGGACATCATGCTTGGTAAAGCAGAGGGTCAGCTACAAGGAAGAAGACCCTCAACTAGATGGATTGGCACAGTGGCTGCAACAATAGGCTCAAGCATAACAACTATTGTGAGGAAGGTGCAGGACGGAACAGTGCTTCGTTCTATTGTACATAGGGTCGCTATGAGTTAGAACCCTTGGATGGCACCTAAAAACAACTCACCTAGACTAAATCACAGGAGTTTATTAACCTTACATATTTTATGTATGAATGTATTATGTATGTCTGTATGTATATCTATATATATACCCATATATATGTATGTAAATATATATGTATATATTTAAGTGCTTTTGTTTTGTTTTTTACCGGGTTTACTTGGGGTCAATTTTATAAACTTTTGTTTTTCAATTTCTTCTTACTAGTATACAGAAATGTAATTGAATTTTGTATACTGACCTTGAATCCTGTGACCATGATACATTTCCTTTTTAATTGTCACAATTTTATTTTTAAAACATTGATTTATTAGGCTCTTCTCTATAGAACATCTTATCATCTGTTAATGAAGACAATTTTAATTTACCTTTTCAATCTTTAACCCCAGTTTGTTGACTCTTACTTTATTGTCTTGCGTGGTATCTCCTCATCTTATGGGAAAAACAATGAAAATTACAGCTTGAAGTATGAAACCTCCTGTAGATATTTCTTGACGGCCTTTATCATACAGTGCAAATTCACTGTATTTATTTTTACCTTTTCTGTATTGTTGAAAGTATATATATAACAAAACATTTGTCATTTCAACATTTTTCGTATGGAAAATTCGGTGACATTAATTATATTTATCTTGTTGTTCACCCATCGCATTAACCGTTCCAAATTTTTACAGTAACCTTAACAGAAGCTCAGTGTCTTCTAAGCAAAGAGCTCCTCTTCCACTCTAACGTACCTGCCCCTGGTAATCACTAATAAAGCTTGATGTCTATACACTTGCTTCTTCTAAATATTTTATGTAAGTGGGATCATGCAAGATAGTACTTTTGTGACTGACTTGTTTCATTTAGTATGTTTGTAAAGTTCTTCTATTCTATAGAACGTATTAGGACTTTGTGACAGATAGTATTCCATTGTATGCATTTGGTTTATCCATTCATCTGTTTATGGGCATATAGGCTCTTTCCACCTTTTGTCTATGGTAATTATTGCTGCCGTGAACATTGGTGTCCAAGTATCTGTTTGTATTTCTGCTCTCAATCATTTTTGGTATATATCTATGTGTGAAAATTCTGGGATATGTGGTAGTTCTGGGAGTCCTTGAGTGGTCAAATATTTAAAGTTCTCCACTGCTAACCGATAAGATGGAGGTTCTAGTCAACCAAGAGTTATCTCAAAAGAAAGTCCTGGCAATCCATTTCTGAAACATCAGCCCTTGAAAACTGTATAGAGCACAGTTTTACTCTAACACACATTGTGTCTCCATAAGTCAGAGTCGACTTGACAGCAAGTGGTATGGTAGTTCTATGTTTACATTTTTGAGGGAGTGCCAAACTGTTTTCCATAGTGGCTGTACCAGTTCACAATCCTACCAGCAATGGATGAAGGTTCCAATTTCTCCACATCCTTTACAGAACCTGTTGTTTTCCATTTTTCAAACCTTAGCCATCTTTTCCATAAAAACCAAACCGAACTCATGGTTGTCGAATGAAAATTCTGACTCATAATGACCCATAGGACATAAGACATAGATCTTAGGACAGACAGGAACTGCCTCATATGGTTTCCAAGGGTATAATTTTATCAGAAACAGATTGTTACATCTTTCTTCTGTGGAGCAGCTGGTGGGTTTGAACCCCTGACCCTTTGGTTACCAGTTGAGTGTTTAACCACTGCACCACCATCTTGTTGTTGTTGTTAGGTGCCATCAAGTCAGTTCTGACTCATAGGGACCCTATAGGACAGAGTAGAACTGTCCCATAGGGTTTCCAAGGAGCCACTGGTAGATTTGAACTTCTGAGCTTTTGGATAGCAGCCTAGTTCTTAACCACTACACCACCAGGGCTCCATAGACATCTTAGCGGGTTTGAAATGTATCTCACCATGTTTTTGGTTTGGTGTTTCTAATAAGTAATGAAATTGAGTTTCTCATCATGTGTTTTTTGGCCATTTGTATTTCTTCTTTGGTGAAATGTTTACTTTAGTACCTTTCAAAGTAATTTTATAATGAACAATTTTCTATTGAGATGTTCAAATGATTTTCTCTTACTCTGTGAGATGGTTAATGTTATGTGTCAACTTGGCTATGCTATAATTCTTGTTGATTCTAGAGATCTTAATTCCAAAGAGAGGAATGCTCCTACAAGGAGACATAACACTTATTCCATTGAACTGGAAGTTAAGAATGCCACCGGCCACACTGGACTCCTCATGTCTCTGGATCAACAGGCAAAGAAGGGAATTACCATATTGACTTTTGTGATTGATTCTCATTGCCAAGGGGAAATTGGATTGCTATTCCATAATGGAGGTAAAGAATAGTATTCTGGAATACAGGAGATCCCTTAGGGCATCTCTTAATACTACCATGCCCTGTGATTAAAGTCAATGGAAAACTATAACAACCAAATTTCGACATGACTACTAATGGCCTAGATCATTCAGGAATGAAGATTTGAGTCATTCCACCAGGCAAAGACCACAACCAGCTGAGGTACTTGCTGAGGGCAAAGGGAATACAAAATGGGAGGTGGAAACTGATAATTCTAAATACCAACTATGGCCACTTGATCAGTTGCAGAAATGAGGACTGTAACATTTATGAGTATTTCTTCCTTGTTTTGTTAGGTGATTGTGTACATAGATAAGTATATATAGTAAATATTTTTGTTTTCTTCCCTTCCTTATCCCGTTACTGATTATAAAATATAAGACACACACAGGGCTAGTGTTTTCAGTTGTACGTATGTTAGTTGTGTCATGTTAGGTGCAAGTATGACCCTATAATTGTCTTTATTTCAAGAGTATATAGGGTTTAAGGAGATGTGTATAGGTACCAAGATGATAAGGGGTGGCCTGCCATAGTTAATGTTATGTCTCAACTTGGACAGGCTATATTTTTCAGTGGTCTGGCAGACACTATTTATAAACACTGACTTTGTTGAAGAGGATTTTCCATGGGAGTGTGACCTGTACCTGTGATATGAATAATTGTTCTGACGAAGCTCACTGTCTTTCTGACCTGCAGTCTTGTTGGCATCTGACATTACTGCCTGGGATATAAGCCAGCAGAAGCCTCCAGCC
Organism: Trichechus manatus latirostris; assembly: GCF_000243295.1. Taxonomy (NCBI): domain Eukaryota; kingdom Metazoa; phylum Chordata; class Mammalia; order Sirenia; family Trichechidae; genus Trichechus; species Trichechus manatus. The sequence goes on along the minus strand of NW_004444066.1, from coordinate 3,404,181 downwards.
TGAAGCCTGACCTGTAGATTTTAGATATTCCAACCCCCACACCCCTATCAGCCAGTGGAGGTCTCCTGCCTGTTGCCTGACCTGCAGGTTTTGTGTTTGTCATCCCCTGCTACCACCTGAGCCATGGGAGGTCATCAGCTTATCATGTGAGCCATGGACTTGGGACATGCCAGCCCCTACAATTACCTGTGCCATTTTCTCACAAATGTGTGAACTATTTCCTTGAAGTAAATTTCTCTCTCTGTTGTCTATTGGTTTCACTAGTTTTGCTCCTCTAGGGAATCCAGACAAAGTCATCTGTTAATTTAATGAATGGTTGATGTTTTTGGATGCCATCGAGTTGATTCTGACTCATAGAGACAGTATGTACAACAGAAGGACACACTGCCTGGTCCTGTGCCATCCTCACAATCATTACTATGAGTCCATTGTTGCAGCCAATGTTTAATCCATCTTATTGAGGGTCTTCCTCTTTTTCACTGGCCCTCTACTTTGTCAAGCATGATGTCTCTCTCCAGGGACTGATCCCTCCTGATAACACATCCAAAGTATATGAGATGAAGTCTCATAATACTTGCTTTTAGGAGCACTTTGGCTCTACTTCTTCCAACACAGATTTGTTTGTTTTTCTGGCAGTCCACAGTATATTTAATATTCTTTGCCAATAGCATAATTCAAAGGCATCAATTATTCTTTGGTCTTCCTTATTCATTGTCCAGTTTTCACTTGCATATGAATAGATTAAAAACATCATAACTTGAGTCAGGTGCACCTTAGTCCTTAAGGTGACATCTTTGCTTTTCAACATTTTAAAGAGATCTTGTGTAGCAGATTTGCCCAATGCAGCGCGTCATTTAGTTTATTGACTGCTGCTTTCATGGGTGTTGATTGTGGATCCAAACAAAATGAAATCCTTGACAACGTCAATATTTTCTTCACTTATCATGATGTGAGGATTTTTTTTTTCTTTATGCTGAAGTGTATGATGCAATTTCACAACCTCAAGTCAGGAACGACATTCTTCTAAGTACCTTACCTCTGCGTAGCCGTTGGTCTTACTCACATTAAGTTATTCCACAAAGATATGCAAGAGACTCCTCAATATAGTGAAAGTAGCTGAGACAGCAACAGTGAAAAAGCAAGCCACAGTCTCCCTTTCCACTGTTTCTTCCCTTTGAGGTGAGTAAATTGGGTAATAGAGTCTGTCGACTTAAGTGGTAGGTTTGCTGCCAGGACTGCTCCTGGCCTTTCTATCTTGTAATAACTGTTGCTACTTCTCTGATGACTGAACCACACATTTGGAATTTCGTGTATTTTATGTGCTGCACAGAGGGATATTACCCTGACCTTTTCCCTGTATGTATCCATTAACATGCTTATTTTTTGTTCATTGAGGATGAGGAACAATGAGAACAGTTTTCCCTAATGAATAATAAAGGCATATAGAAACTAGGGGATTACAGCTATTCTTTCCCAAGTAGGAGGTCTTAGGAAGTAATCTCTGGTTCCAGTTCTTCTGTCCATTGAAAGTTTGATGGGGCTGTGCCATAAACATTCTGAAGGTTTTCTTTACCATCTTCTTCTAGGGTAAACAAAAGATCAAATGGCTAACTTCTCACTGAGCATCAAAACATTTTTCATTATGTTTGTGGTAGTTCATCTTTCTTTTGGTAAGTACATTTTTCAGTCTTGAGTAGAATATACTTCTACTGCCTTAGAAAATACAGGCAAGATTTGGTGACACTCAGTAATAGAAATGTCTTTTTTTTTTTTTTTTCATTTGTTTTGGTATGTTTGAATTAGTAAAGGAAATACTTAATGGAGCAAATACCATTTAAGTTACATAAGGGAATATTTTTTTCATTACCTGTATTTCAAAAGGAGAGAAGCAATGTAGTGGATTTGAATGGCCATCATATTTAGAAGCAGAAAATTCTTCTCTTTCCTCATCTCTACAGCTCAAAATACTTGAACTAATTTCTTTCCCTGTTTTGGAAGTCGAATTCTATATTTTAAAAAATCCACACATTAGAATAGTCTTTCAGGTCTGGTATTGTTGGTTTTCATTCCTAACATCAAAGCGTATATCAAGTAAGCTCTAATTGATTACTCTGGGGATCCTGAAATTAAATCATGAAGGCTGTCTGGCAGTCTTGATTCATTTTCTTCATATTTGAGTAAGTTTGTACAAGTTGCCTTCTTTGCATTTCAGTTTCCTTAATTATAAAGTACAAAAAGTGAAGAAAGTGGTAGCCTCAAGTAATAGTATTATGAGGCTTAACTAAGATGATATATTTTAGTCAGAATTAGATCTGCTATAGGAATGAACTCTGTTTCTAGTTTTGCAATCTGATTTTCCATACTCAGTCAGTGCCAAATAAGGCTTATTCCCCTTCCTGTGGTTTCCTCAGAGATGGACCTGCATCCTTGTCTTTCCACAAGAGGTTTGGATACACCATAGGAGGAATTAAGTTATTTAATCTTTTCTCTTTTGTGCAGATACAATCTTGTCTCAAATAATTAGGCGAAATTGGAAGTAAGTTAACATTCATAAGAAAATTAATGACCTTTAGTTTTCTTTTTTTTTTTTTTTTTGGTAAAGTGAATTCTTATACCAAAGTTGGTCACGACAACTAGGATGTATTATAAAACAAAATTCTAAGTCATTACCACTGTCCTGAAGATTATATACCAATTTTAGATGTCAAGAAGCTCTTTCACCCATGCAGACCTTCCTCCTTTTTCATAAATGCATGTTGTTGTTTTTTCCCCATTTTCTAGAAGTAGAAAATATTATTCAATCCTCTATATTTCTGTGTTTTAGAACCTCCAATATTAAAAAAAAGATAATAATTTAGTGAGTAACATTTTGTACGTGCATTTTCAGGGTAAGCTCCCCTTAGAGTAAAAAGAAAATAAATAAATTCTTGGAAAATCCATTTTACAAAAGAAACTGGAAAAGATACAGAAAACTTACATTGAATGTGAGATTATAAATTTTCTCACAAAATGTAGCATATTGATTGGATGTTTTAGAAGAATAGCAACCAGAAAGAAAACAGCATGTTTTAAAACTCGCTTATGAGGTTAATTTGAACATAGCATCATATTCAGATATGGACAGTTATAATGAAGTGATATTACCAATGTTCGTCATGAGTATAGATCCAAAAATTCTAAGTAAAATCTTGGCATGCAAAATATAAGAATGTATAAAATGTTGCCAGATTATGAACATGTTGTCTTTATTAATAATATATGATCACCTCAGATTAGATCTATGTAATATTTTATTATATTAGTGTGTTACCCATCAGAAAATCATATTATGTCAGCAAAAAATTACAAACGCTTTTAGTAAATGTAATCTATATACACTGAATATTTTTAGAAAAGCAGAATAGGTTATATAGCTTATGTATATAGATTTCAGAAATATCCAAAAATAAAATTAAATAATAGCTTTATGAATAACTGCACATCTGTTAAATCTGTAAGAAAAATAAATGGATGACAATACAATGTTGAGTTTGAAGACCTCCTGTGGGGTTAAACCAAAGCAAACCAAACCAAACCCATTGCTGTCAAGCTGATTCTGACTCATAGTGAACGTATGTGACAGAGTAGAACTACTCCATAGGGTTTCCAAGGAGCAGCTGGTGGATTCAAACTGCTGACCTGTTGGTTAGCAGCTGTATCAGTTAACCACTGGGATACCAGGGCTCCCCTGTCAGCTTAGAAGGTATGAAATTTGATGGAAGCATCTACTGAGGACTAAAAGCGTTTTTAATTTATTTTATTTTTTAATTTGTTTCAGCCTCCATGGGTGTTTGTTTTGTTATTTATCTATAATTTAAAAAAAAGTCTGTAATCCTTATTTTATGTATATTTCTTAATGATACATTAAGAATGTACTTTTCAGATGTGTACTTTAATTATATCTAGGTTATCTCTCAACTGTGTTTTACAGGCAGACTGTGTTTTACAGTCCAACACCAAGCACTATTCCACTTGTGTTGGTGATATCATCGATGTCCCCAAAGAGCCAAAAAGTCATTTTACTCAATAGCTAGTGCTTAGAATATGAACTTCTAGCCTCCTAAACTGTGAGAAAATAAATTTCTGTTCTTTGAAACCATCCACTTGTGGAATTTCTGTTATAACAGCACCAGCTACCTAAGAGAGAATTTGGTGCCAAGGGTGAGGTGCTGCTTTCATAAATACCTAAAATGTGATAGTGATTTTGTAATAGAGTTAAGGGTAGAATCTGAAGAAACTTTGATGTGTTTTCGAATGGGAAGGCTCTAGCTTGCCTTAAAGAGACACACATGCACATAAACACAGACACACACACACACCAATGCCTGTGATCTGATATAGAACGATTACAAGCTTGGTGAAAGAAATCAGGCACTGATATTTTTATTAAGCTCTCTGGATCTCATATCAATCTGCGCTTTAATACTACTAAGGATTTAGACATAGTTGTCAATTACAGCCACTAAAATTCTTTTCTTGCTGTAGTTCTCTTGACTTTACACATCCCATTGCTTGGATAGATTTCACATACCTTATGTATCTTAGATCCTATATTTAAACCTATCATTTTCTCACCCTCTCCATTTTTTGTTCTTATTATAGCAAAATGTCCCCTAAGTTCCGGCTGCCTGAGTAGTTTTGATGAAGTCTATATGATATAACTTCCCAGCCTCCAGGCAGGAATAAAATATTCGTCCGTGGTGATGATTAGGCCCATTGTTGCAGCATCTTTTTCAATGGATCTAGTTGAGGGTCTTTCCCTTTTTCACTGACACTCTACCAAGCATGATGTGCTTCTCCAGGACTTGTCCCACTTGATATCATGGCCAAAGTATGTGAGACGAAGTCTCAGTATCCTCTCTTCTAAGGAGAATTCTGGCTGTACTTCTTCCCAGACAGATGGGTTCCTTCTTCTTGAAGTCCGTGTGACTTTCAATATTCTTCACCAACACCATAATTCAAAGGCATCAACTATTCCTCGGTCTTGCTTATTCATTTGCAGCTATCGCATGTATATGAGGTGAATGAAAATACCATGGCTTGGGTCAGGAGTATCTTAGTTCTCAAAGAGATATCTTTGCTTTGCAACACTTGAAAGAGATCCTTTGTAGCAGATTTACCCAAGGCAATACATCTTTGATTGACTGCTGCTTCTATAGGCATTGATTGCGGATCCAAGTAAAATGAAATCCTTGACAACTTCAATCTTTTCCCCTTCTGTCATGATGTTTTTCATTCGTCTAGTTGTGAGGATTTTTTTTTTTTCTTCTTTATGTTGAAGTGTAATCCATACTGAAGGCTAGAGTCTTTGGTCTTCTTCAATAAGTGTTTCAAATGCTCTTCACTTTCAGCAAGCAATATTGTGTTATTTGCATATTGCAGGTTGTTAATGAGTCTTCCTCCAATCCTGATGCTGGATTCTCTTTCATATAGTTCAGTTTCTCAGATTATTTGCTCAACATACAGATTGAATAAGTATGGTGAAAGAATACCACCTTGACACACACATTTCCTGATTTTAAACTTCGCAGTATCCCCTTATTCTGTTCGAATGACTGTCTCTTTGTCTATGCACAGGTTCTCCATGAGCAGAATTAAGTATTCTGAAATTCCCATTCTTTGCAATGTTATCCATAATTTGTTATGATCCATAGAGTGGAATGCCTTTGCATAGTCAATAAAACACAGGTAAACATCTTTCTGGTATTCTCTGCTTTCAGCCAAGATCCATCTGACATCAGCAATGATATCTCTCGTTCCACATATTCTTCTGAATTTGACTTGTATTTTGGCAGTTCCATGTCTATGTACTGATGCAACTGTGCTTGAATGATCTATAGAAAAATTTTACTTGTGTGTGATAATAATGATATTATTTGATAATTTCCACATTTTATTGGGTCACCCTTCTTCTGAATGGGCACAGATATGGGTATTTCCAGTCAGTTGACCAGGTAGTTCTCTTCCAAATTTCTTGGCATAGATGAGTGAGCACTTCTAGTGTTTCACCCATTTGTTGAAACATCTCAATTGGTATTCTGTCAGTTCCCGGAGCCTTGTTTTTCTGCCAATGCCTTCAATACAGCTTCAATTTCTTCCTTGAACATATGCTACCTCCTGAAATGGCTGAAAGTCAACCAATTCTTTTTGGTACAGTGACTCTGTGTTATTTCCATCTTCTTTTGATGTTTCCCGCGTTGTTCGATAATGTGCCCATAGAATCTTTCAATTCAATATTGCAGTTCGAGACTTGAATTTTTTCTTCAGTTATTTCAGCTTGAGAAATGCCAAGAGTGTTCTTGCCTTTTGGTTTTCTAACTCCAGATCTTTGCACATTTCACTGTAATACTTTACTTTGTCTAATCGAGACACCCGCTGAAATCCTCTGTTCCGACTTTTTACTCCATCATTTCTTCCATTCTCTTTAGCTACCCTACATTCAAAAGCAAGTTTCAGAGTCTCTTTTGACATCCATTTTGGTCTCTTCTTTCTTTTCTGCCTTTTAATCTCTTCTTTATTTTCTGTCTTTTTAATGACCTTTTGCTTTCTTCATGTATGATGTCTTGATGTCATCCCACAACTCGTTTGGCTTTCAGTCATTAGTGTTCAATGCATCAAAACTACTATTGAGATGGTCTTTAATTCAAGTGAGATATACCTAAGTTTGTACTTTGGCTCCTGTGGTCTTGTTTTAATTTACTTCAGCTTCACCTTGAACTTACATAAGAGTAATTGATGGTCTGTTCTGCAATCTTCCCCTGGCCTTGTTCTGACTGATTATGTTGATCTTCTCCACTGTCTCCTCCCACAGATGTCGATTGGATTCCTGTGTTTCTGTCTAGTAAATATCACATGTATAGTTTCCATTTATGTTGTTGAAAAACGATATTTTCAATGAATAGGTCATTGGTCTCGCTAAATTCTATCATGCTATCTCCAGCATCGTTTCTTCAGCAAGACTATATTTTCCAAATCCTTATTCTTTGTTTCCTGTTTTCACATTCCAATCATCAGTAAACATCAATGCATATTGATAGCATGTTTGATCAATTTCAGACCGTAGAAGTTCATTAAAATCTTCAGTTTCTTCATCTTTGGCATTAGTGGTTGGTGCATAAATTTTAAAAATAGTTGCATTAACTGGCCATCCTTGTAGTTGTATGGGTATTATCCTATCACTGGCAGTGTTGTACTCCAGAGTCGACCTTGAAATGTTCTTTTAACAATGAATATGACACTGTTCTTCAGTTAGTCATTCCCGGCATAGTAGACCATAAGAGTGTCTGATTTAAAATGGCTTTCTGTAATATTTGTACAGAGCCAGCATGTCTCTGATGAAATCTCTAAGATGATACAGAACAGGGAGACCAGAGATTGGAGCAGTGTGCTCTCAGTCTTAGGAGAAGGGAGCTGGGAAGCAAGAAAAAACAATACTAGAGGAACAAACTCTAGGGAAATGATGATAAGCAAGAAGATCACCGGTGCTGGAGAAAAGTATCAGTAGAAAATCTGTAGCTTTGCAAGCAGTAGCGGCAGAGAGTATAACTGCTTTTTCCAAAGGTGGGCTAAGAGGCAAGAGGGATGTCTCTGTATGGAATAAAGCATCAGAAGATATTCAAAACACAGTTAGACTGTCAGCCAGCTTCTGAGATATAACTCACCAGGATCTGCCTTAAGACATAGTTCTGCGGTGTGCGGGGTGAGGGGGAGGATGAATAAAGCCACAGAAAGAGCATGAATAGCAAGGTTAGGATGAAGGTAGTGGGGTACCAGCCAAAAAACAATCATATTCAACATAAATTAAATAAGCTACATCAAGCAATTTTGATTCAAGAAAGGCTGGATCTTGTACTTATAAGTGCTATTTTTTCAGGTCAAAATATGTGCTGTTGGCAAGAATAATATATCCTGCAAAACTCTTGTTCATATATGATGGTGAAATTACAACATTTCCAGATAAATAGGAATTAAAGGAATATGTAAAAACCAAACCAAACTTACAAGAATTATTAAAGGTAGTCCTTTGGTCTGAGAACAAACAACATCAGATGACAGCCTGAATCTAAGACAGAGGATAGCACCAGCCAGACACCAACCTAAGAAATGAACTCTCAAGGACTATTCAAAACCAAAAGATTTACAACAGAGAACCAGAGAGGGTAACCTGCAAATGACAACAATGTCAGAACACTAAAAGAGGGAATAAACGGTGTAGGTATAGAACTTTCTAATGGAGAGGAAGGCAAGGTGATACCAAGTAATAACAGACTGGTTCAAACTTAGGAAGATAAAGGTAAATTTCAAGGTAACCACAAAGAAAGTTAACAAACCAACTCATCAAAATAAAGAAGAAAAACATAAAGTCTCAGTAAACAAAAAATCTAGAAAAACAAAAGAAATTTTTTAAAAATCCACAAATAAAA
>NW_004444066.1:3380026-3395619 GCF_000243295.1 Trichechus manatus latirostris | reverse complement strand
TAAAGTCTCAGTAAACAAAAAATCTAGAAAAACAAGAAATGAAAAAAAAAAATCCACAAACAAAAGGAATTCAGCACAGGAGAGTAAGAGGAACAAAGAAAATGTCAGCAAAAAAAAAAAAAAAAAGGCACTACAAAGTGACAACAAAAACTCATACCTATCAATAATTACACTGAACATAAATGGCCTAAATGCACCCATAAAGGGATAGAGAGTGACAGAATGGATTAAAAAACAGAATCCATAAATAGCTGTCTATAAGAGACACATCTTAGAAACAAAGACATACATTTATTAAAAATCAAAGGATGGAAAAAATATATCAAGAAAACAGCCACCAAAAAAGAGTGGAGTGGCAATACCAACCTCAGATAAAATAGACTTTAAAACTAAATCCACCATAAAAGACAAAGAAGGGCACTACATCATGATTAAAGGGATGATCCGGCATGAAGATAGAACTATAATAAGTATCTACGCACACAATGACAGGGCTCCAAAATACATAAAACAAACATTAACAGCACTGAAAAGAGAAATCAACAGTTCCAATATAACAGCATTTATAAGGACAAGATACAGCCTTTCTTGAACACACCACTCTCAGTAAGGACAGAATGTCTAGAAAGAAATTCAACAAAGATACAGAAGATCTAAAGGCCACAATCAGCCAACTTGACCTCATAGACATACATAGAACATTCCACCCAACAGCTGCAAAGTACACATTCTTTTCCAATGCACATGGAATGTTCTCCAGAATAGATCACATCTTAGGCCACAAAGCAACCCTCGACAAAATCCAAAACATTGAGATAATTCAAAGTATCTTCTCTGATCACAGTGTTATCAAAGTAGAAATTAACAACAGGAAGAGCAAGGAAAAAAATCAATTACATGGAAATTAAGTAACACCCTGCTTAAAAAGCAGTGGGGAATAGAAAAAAAATCAAAGCTGGAGTCAAAAAATTCCTAGAATCAAACAAGAATGAAAACACATCACACTGAAATGTTTGGGACACAGCAAAGGTAGTGATCAGAGGTCAATTTATAGAAATAGATGCACACTTCAAAAAAGAAGAAAGGGACAAAATAAAAACATTAGCTACACAACGCGAACAAATAGAAAGAGAACAGCAAAAGAAGCCTACAGCTGCCGAAAGAAAGGAAAAAATAAGATTGGAGCAGCAATAAATGAAATAGAGAATAGAAAAACAATAGAAAGAATCAGCAAAACCAAAGTAGGTTCTTTGAAATGGTCAACAAAATCAACAAACCACTAGCCAAATTGACGAAACTAAAACAGGAGAGGACACAAATAACACAAATAAAAAATGAAGTGGGGGACATTACAACAGACCCTACTGAAATAAAAAGGATCATAACAGAGTATTATGAAAAACTATACTCCAAAAAATTTGAAAACCTAGAAGAGATGGACAAATTTCTAGAAACATCGTACCTACTCAAACCAACACAAGTTGATGTTGAAAATCTGAACAGATGCATAACAAGAGAAGAGTTTGAAAAGATAATAAAAAAAAAACTCCCAACAGAAAAAAAACCCTGGCTCAGATGGCTTCACTGGAGAATTCTACCAAACATTCAGAGAAGATCTATATCTATACTATTCAAACTGTTTCAGAACACAGAAAAGGAAAGGATACTTCCAAATTCATTCTATGAAGCCAGCATAACCCTGACACCAAAACCAGGCAACGATACCACAAAAAAGGAAAATTACAGACCAGTATCTCTCAGGAATATAAATGCAAAAATTCTCAACAAAATTCTAGTCAATAGAATTCAGCATCATATAAAAAAAATAATACACTATGACTAGGTAGGATTCATACCAGGTATGCAAGTATGGTTCAGTATTAGAAAATCAATCAACGTAATCCACCACATAAATAAAATAAAGGAAAAAAACCACATGATCACCTCAGTTGATGCAAAAAAGGCATTTGACAAAGTCCAACACCCATTCCTGATAAAGACTCTCAATAAAATAGGTATAGAAGGGAAATTCCTCAATGTATTAAAGGGCATTTATGCAAAACCAACAGCCAAAATCATTCTAAATGGAGAGAAGCTGAAAACATTCCCTTTGAGAACAGGAATGAGACAAGGATGTCCTTTATCACCACTCCTATCTGACATTGTGCTGGAAGTCCTAGCTAGAGCAATAAGGCAAGAAAAAAAGAGCATCCAAGTTGGTAATGAAGAAGTAAAACTGTTCCTATTTGCAGATGATATGATACTGTATATGGAAAACTCAAAAGACTCCACAAGAAAACTACTGGAACTAATAGAAATATTCAGCAGAGTAGCAGTATACAAGATAAAAACACAAAAATCATTTGGATTCCTATACACCAACAAAGAGAATGACAAGAAATCAGGAAAGCAATACCATTTATAATAGCTCCTAAAAAAATAAAATATTTAGGAATAAATCTAACCAGGGATATAAAAGGACTATACAAAGAAAACTACAGAGCACTACTGTAAGAAACCAAAAGAGATCTACATAAATAGAAAAACATACTATGCTCATGGATAAATAGACACAACATGGTGAAAATGACAATTCTACCGAAACCAATCTACAAATACAATGCAATCTCGATCCAAATACCAACAGCATTCCTTAAAGAGTTGGAAAAAACTAATCATTAACTTTATATGCAAAGGAAAGAGGCCCCGGATAAGTAAAGCATTATAGAAGAGGAAGAATAAAGTAGGAGGACTGGCACTACCTGACCTCAGAACCTACTATACAGCTACGGTAGTCAAAACGGCCTGGTACTGGTACAAGAACAGATACACTGACCAACGGAACAGAAATGATAACCCGGAAGTAAAGTCATCCATCTACGGTCACCTGATCTTCGACAAAGGCCCAAAGTCCATCAAATGGGAAACAGATAGTCTTTATAACAAATGGTGCCAGCAAAACTGGATGTCCATCTGCAAAAAAATGAAACAGGACCCATACCTCACATCATACCCAAAAACTAATTCAAAATGGATCAAAGACCTAAGTTGAAAACCAAAAACTATAAAGATCGTAGAAGAAAAAATAGCTTCAATGCTAGAGACCATACAACAAGGCATTAACAGGATACAAACCATAACTAACAGCATACAAACTCCAGAATATAAACTAGATAACTGAGGTCTTCTAAAAAATTAAACACTTATGCTCATCAAAAGACTTCACCCAAAAGAATAAAAAGAGAACCTACAGACTGGGAAAAGTTTTTCGGCTATTACAAACCTGACAAAGGTCTAATCTCTAAAATCTACAGGAAAATCCAACACCTCTACCACAGAAAGACAAATAATCCAATTAAAAAATGAGCAAAGGAAATGACCAGACACTTCACCAAAGAAGACATTCAAATGGCTAACAGATACAGAAGGAAATGCTCGAGAACACTAACCATTAGGGAAATGGAAATAAAAATCACAATGAGATACCATCCCACCCCGGCGTTACTGGCACGAATCAAAAAAAAACAGAAAATAACAAATGTTAGAGAAGCTGAGGGAAGATTGGAACTCTTATGCACTGCTGATGGGAATGCAAAATGGTACAACCGTTTTAGAAAATGATATGGTGCTTCCTTAGAAAGCTGGAAATAGAAATACCATGTTATCCAGCAATCCTACTCCTAGGTATATATCCTAGAGAAATAAGAGTCATCACAAAAATAGACATATGCACACTCATGTTCATTGCAGCATTGTTTATAATAGCAAAAAGATGGAAACAACCTAGAAGCCCATCAACAGATGAATGGATAAACAAACTGTGGTACATACACACAGTGGAGTACTACACAATGATAAATGATGAGTCTGTGAAGCATCTCACAGCATGGATGAATGTGGAGGGCATTATGCTGAGTGAAATAAGTCAATCGTAAAAGGACATATATTGTATGAGACCACTACTATAAAAACTCATGAAAAGGTTTACACACAAATAGAAACAATCTTCGATGGTTACGAGGGAGGGGAGGGGTGGAGATGGAAAAACACTAAATAGACAATAGCTAAGTGGTAACTATGGTAAAGGGTAAGACAGTACACAATACTGGGGAAGACAGCACAACTTGTTCAGGGTAAGGTAATGGAAGCTCCATGGACAAATTCAAACTCCCTTAGGGACTGAATTGCTGGGCCGAGGGCTGTGGGGATCATGGTTTCAGGGAACATCTAGCTCAATTGGCATAACACAGTTTATAAAGAAAATGTTCTACGTTCTACTTTGGTGAGTAGCGTCTAGGGTCTTAAAAGCCTGTGAGCAGCCATCTAAGATACTCCACTGGCCTCACCCCTTCAGGAGCAAGGGAAAATAAAGAAAACTAATGAGACAAGGGAAAGATTAGTCCAAAGAACTAATAGACCACAACTACTATGGCCTCCACCAGACTGAGTTCAGTACTACTAGATGTTGCCCAGCTACCACCACTGACTGCTCTGACAGAGATCACAATACAGGGTCCTGGACAGAGCAGGAGAAGAATGTACAAAAAAATTCTAACAAAAAAAAAAAGAAAAAAAGATCAGGCTTACTGGCCCACAGAGTCTGGAGAAACCCTGAGAGTATGGCCCCCGGACACCCTTTTAGCCCAGTAATGAAGTCACTCTGGAGGTTCACCTTTTAGCCAAAGATTAGTCAAATCCATAGGACAAAAGGAGACTAAAGGGGCACACTAGCCAGAGGCAAGGACTAGGAGGCAGGAAGGGACAGGAAAGCTGGTAATAGGAAACCCAAGGTTAGGAAGGGAAAGTACTGATATGTCATGCGATTGTTAACCAATGCCATAAAACAATATAGATACTGTTTAATGAGAAGATAGTTTGTTCTGTAAACCTTCATCTAAAGTTCAATTTAAAAAAAAAAATGTGTACTGTTGGTAGATATACAATGAACAAGTAAGTGAGTTTCCATTGGTAGGGAAAAGAGTAGGGATATCTACAGAAGCTGAGCACTAGGCAGGTCCTGGACTTTTGGAAAATGGTCCAGAATGCTTAGTTATTTAGATAAAATCCTCATTTGAGGAAATCACAAGATTTGTACAAGGTTTCTAATGTGATTACCTACGTATTTTCTTATTCTTTTAAAAAAATAATTACCCAGTTGAATTTAGTCACTACTTAAGGTGCTGATTCTTTGATGCAGCTTAATAGTAAAATGACTCTTCATCCCCTCCTACTTTCACTAATGGTATTTAATGTGTATTTCCATGCCTTATGCTTAGTGTGTAGAAAATCAGAATAGCTAGGTACTCACAATTTCTACATTGTGAATGAGAATAAAATATATGATTTGCAAGTTTTTTCTTATAATAAGGTTCAGGAATTCTTAAAACTAGGATTTCTGACTCCATATGATTTTAAATTAAATTAAACTTCTTTCCTTTGTTACCTGCTTTGGAAATCATAAGACATAAATAATTTCCTATAAAAGCAACAATTTGCTGAATAAAAATGACTAATCATGCAAAAATTTATGTCATTTTGGTTCTTGTTCTCTCTCTTGCTCTTACTGTCTCTAGCTCCCTAAGTGGTTGAAAGAACACAATGGATGCTTAAAACAATTGTTTACAGTTAAATGACAACCATTTCTTGAACACTGATCTTGTAAGAAAACTAACATTGGAAATTGACTTATATTTCCAGGATCATTATACTTGCTCAAGTAGTGCTGTTGAATTCGTTTTTAGTTGCAGTATCATTTTCTTTAAATGCTGTCTTGACACAGTTTTGAGGCACTGGCTAGAGGCCAATCCATTCCCCTTCTTGAGCAGCTAATTAAGTCCACTCTCCAACCATTACCTTTATTAAGTGCTCACATTTCTGGGCTACTATGCCTTGGGGACAGGTATTTAAAAACTAAGGACAGCATCTATGTCTTCCGAGCCTAAAGAGTTATTTAACATGGTCAATACCCAGGAAGCCCAAGGAACCTACGCAATCCGCTCCGCTTGCCATATGTAAGCCCTCTCGTATAATTTCAGCTCGTTGTTACCTTGTCCCTAGATTGAGCCTCTTTTGTGGCCCTGCATCATGATGTGCTGTGCCTCTCTGTTTATGGAAACTAAGAGTTTAACCAATTATTTTCTGGTTAAAGTTTTATTTGAAGACCCAATTATTTTCTGCTTTGAATTTTTTGTTGATACCATGTGTTTTCAGTAGTGGAATGCATGCTGAGTCATTGAGTACGTTTAAATTTTTGGTTAGTAATGTAGATTTTGAGAAATATTATATGAAAATACTGTATTTGTGGAAGCCCGTCTGGCCCACTGGTCTTGGGTAGCAAGATTTATTGTAGGGTGCCTTCCATTTGGAGCCCTGGTGGCATAGTGGAAAAGTGCTCAGCTGCTAACAGAAAAATGAGCAGTTCAGATCCACCAGCTGCTCCTTGGAAACCCTATGGGGCAGTTCTACTCTGTCCAATAGTGTCTCTACGAGTAGGAATCAACTTGATGGCAATAGGTTTTCCATTTGGATACAGGGGTACCTCTGGTTTTGCCTTATACCCCAGCTATTATTGTTCAACGAAGTTTCTTTCACCTTTCACTGTTACACAAGTCCCACTGGATGGAAGCAGGTACTTTCAGCAGGGAAATTATACTCGCAAAGAACTCCAGAAGTATAGAAAGTGGATGGGTAACTTATGTTCTAAGACTCACAAAAAGGTCTCTAAACCTAGTTACTTCTCACAGTCTCTCGGACTCCTCTTTTCTGTGTAGCACTGTCTTAGTTATCTAGTGCTGCTATAATAGAAATATCACAAGTGGATGGATTTAACAAATTTATTTTTCCACAGATTAGGTGGCTAGAAGTCTGAATTCAGGGTATGAGGCATTTTGCTTAACGCTTGGTCATTTCATCTTTTTAAATTTTCAATAACTTTTCAGAATTTTTCAATAAACCTTTTAATTTTGTCCATTGACTATGAGATGTGGGATTGAATACACTAAATAATGACCCCTCGAGACCTATTTCCATGAAGATACATAGCTCTTCTTTTTCTTACTTTTGCAGACCATAGCTCTCCATAGCACATTGGGCTACTTTCATGTTGCCCTCTCCTTAGATTTAACCATTCACTCTGACTGATAATCTGCTTACCTCTACAGTTTGAGCTAAGCTATATACCCAATTCCAGTGTCTGCCTTCTTGCTATCTTTATTGCACTGGGTTTATATATTCCAAATATCAACCACTGACTGAATCCTGTGCTACTAAAACAGGCTAAAATGATTGAAATGTTGGCTCTGAAAACTATTGGAATTCATCATTCACTGGTCTTACTCCATTTCTCTTATATCACTTTCTTCAACCCATTTCTTTTACCAGTGCTGATCATGCAATGTTTCTGCTTCGTCTCTTTTCTGAGTCACACTTTCTGCCCACAAATATGATTAATAATTCAGCGTGATTCGTTCCAAATATAATCATCTGGAACTTAGATTCTGAGAGACATAAGATACAATTTCATATAAATACATTAAATTTCTACCTTAATGTCCACAGATCAATGATTTTAAAACATACTTAACATCATGTATCCCTTTAAGAATACGATGAAAACCATGGACATCCTAGAGAAACATGTATGTAGAATCTTTATTGTGCATATGGTTTTATTACCTTCTGAAGGTAATCTATGCATCCTTTATATCTTTTAAGCCAGCTTCACATCAAATGTTCATAGACCAACTTCTATAGAAGCAGTTTCAGTTCTGTTTAAAAACGCAGTTTTTTTAGATTTACCAGAGACCTACATGAGGCTTTGGTGGTCCAGTGGTCAAACTCTTGCCTTCCGTGCAAGACACCTGGGTTTGATTCCTGGGCCATGCCTCTTATAGGCAGCCTCCACCCAGGTCTGTCAATGGTGGCTTAAGCATTGCTATGATGCCAAAGACGTTTCAGCCCAGCTTCCAGAGTAAGATGAGCTAGGGAAAAAGCCTGGAGATCTACTTCTGAAAACCCTATGAATCACCATGATCTGATTCCCAATAATGAGACTGGAACAAGACTGGACAACATTTCATTTTTTTTGTGCATGAGGTGCCATGAGCTGGAGTGAGGAATGAGTCAAAGGTAGCTACCAATAATAACCACTAGAGATTTACAGTATCAGAATTTCTAAGGTTTAAGGAATTCATATTATTTACATGCAATACTGTGATACTGTGACTCTTATACCTATTAGTGTTACAAGTTGCTGTTGTAGATTCTGAAGTATTGGCACTGAAGGAAAGACCAGAATTCTTAACCTTTGTTTTTGCGTATTGAGTAGTAAATCACACACACCCAGAAGTTTTGGGAAGGTCTACAATACAAACAATCCCAGAAATCAGAATTATCTCTGGAACAAACTTGAAAATAATATAGGATCCATCAAACTCATAAGACTCATGCTGAATTCATAGTGCGACCCCCAGTAGAAGGTATTGTTTAAAGGGGATTGCAAGTGAATTTTGAGGTTCCAGGAAACTTGAGTGATGTAAATGCTTTGCATTTCCACTCAAGTTTAAGATTCAATTTTCCACTCTACAACCTGGAAAAAGGATGTTGATAACCTGGAAAAAAAATAATGATAGATGTCAAACACCAAATAAATGCCTCACCACTGTGATAATAAAATCTGATAATTTAAAAATCACCTGGAAAAAAGCAGGGCTAAGTTCTGGCTTTTCTCATTCACATTGACTGCTTTATGTTTTTGTGTACTTTGTGTCAGTCCCTTTTCCTTTCTGGAACAGGTGTCTTACCTATACAATGACAGAATTGACACCTAGTGCCCCTTCCAATACTAACTATATGGTTACAGGTAACACTTACCTTTAATTTTTATCTATTTCTGTTACATGCTACTAAGCACTTACTAAATATTGGAAATATAGAAAACAACAGAGGTATAATTCCTACATTATCCCTACCTTTTGTGATTAAACTTTAAAAAATTCTGAAAGCAGATATGTTTGCTTAGCCAAATGATCTAATTTTAAACAGCCTTAAAATCATTTTATTTCTTGTGACTAGAGAAAGTGTAATTCTTACAGGTTTATGTTGCTCACCAAATCCAGCTTTAATATTAAGTTTAAGTCTAAAATATATTTTAGTCATCAATTGTTACTTATCCCTGGGTTTCATATTTTTTTGTACCTCTGATAGGTTTTGTTTATTTGTCTAATTTTATTTACTTATCTTTTGCTAGAATGAAATACCAATGAAAACAGGAATTTTGATGTGTTTTGCTCATCACTTTAACTCTGGTGCTTACAGCAGTTTCTGATACACAGTAGATGTTCAATAAATATTCCATAAATGAATGGCTGTATAGTAAATTTACTCTGAATTTAAAAAGGTGACCAACCACATTCTCCCTAAAATTGACTGCACTTATTACTCAAGAATTAAGCATCTTTTTATATTGCCTTTGGACACATTACAACTAAGCCATAATTGAGATAGATCTACAGAGGCTTGAAGACAAATGCTTTTTTATCACCTATCGATCAGCATAGCACATCCTGATTCAAAGAACCACTAGGTAATCTTACTGCTTGCTTCATAAATACACAGCAGTTACCATATGTTTTACTTTAGACCACAGACTGGGTTGAACATTGATGTTTCGTATTTCCAGCTGGAGTCTAGTCTGCAACAATGTGAAAGACTATTAGGTAAGGAAAAGGACATCAATTTAATTCTCATATACAATTAAAACAAATATTTATTGCTCATTTATATTAATTAAGCATTTTACTGAGCCAGTCCTTTTATTGATACCTTATATTTTAATTAAATGATTCAATGGTACAGGAAAAAAAGTATATTTTACCCTGTTTTATAGCCAAGGGCATAGACATTTAGTACATTTAAGTAACATTTCTGAGACCATACATGTATTAAACATCCAAGCTGAGATACAAATCCAGAATTATCTGATACCAAAGCCTGGGCTCTTACTAGATGTCAGAAATAGTTAGGAAATATCATGCTGGCAAGTGTAAGATACATATGAGCATTATGTATTGGTCCACTATCTTTTTCTTATGCCTATGAAGAAAAACATGATGCAGGAGATAGGATTTTGCAGAATTCCACTAAGTAGTACCTGAAGGCATTTACTCAGACTTACTTTAAAGAATGACAGAAGCCTGTGAATAGAAAGATGCTTTGAGTAGCAGACGAGAACAGAGACACCAAAGACAATGGTGAGGTTTTTTCATAAGGGTTAGACTTTCCAGTTCCCAGACATCATATGAAGAAGAAAACTACTTCCCTCATTTCCACTGGCTTCAGGGTCGCAACTTTTTCATAGTTATCAACTCCTTTCATTCACATATTCCCTGAAAAAATGGCAGGATAACCACCTAATTTGAGAACAGATACATAGCCTTCAAGAAAACAAAAATCCTCACAACTGGAACAATAAGCAACATCGTGATAAATGGAAAAAAAAGATTGAAGTTGTCAACCATTTCATTTTACTTGGATCCACAATCAATACCCAAGGAAGCAGCAAGCAAGAAATCAAATGCCACATTGCAATGGGAAAATCTGTTGCGAAAGAACTCTTCATAGGGTTAAAATGCAAAGATATCACTTTGAGGACTAAGGTGAGCCTGATCCAAGCCATGGTATTTTCAGTCACCTCCTATGAATGTGAAAGCAGGAGAATGAATAAGAAAGATCGAAGAATTGATGTATTTGAATTATGGTGTTGGTGAAAAATATTGAATATACCATGGACTGCCAGAAGAACAAATTAAGTCTGTCTTGGAAGAATAGAAACAAAATACAGACAGAATATAGAAGTGAGGATTGTGAGACTTCATCTCATGTACTTTGGACATGTCAGGAGGGATTGGGCCACTGAAAAGGACATCATACTTCGTGTCATGGAATGAATTGTGTTCCCCAAAACTATGTGTCAACTTGGTTAGGCCATGATTCTCAGTATTGTGCAGTTGTCCTCCATTTTGTGATTGTAATTTTACGTTAAAGAGGATTAGGGTGGGATTGTTAACACCCTTACTAAGGTCACATCCATGATCCCATGTAAAGGGAGTTTCCCTGGAGTGTGGCCTCCACCACCTTTTATCTTATGAGAGATAAAAGAAAAGGGAAGCAAGCAGAGAGGGGGGACCTCATACCACCAAGAAAGAAGTACCAGGAGGAGACTGTGTCCTTTGGACCTGAGGTTCCTGTATGGAGAAGCTCCTAGTCCAGGAGAAGATTGATGAGAAGGACCTTCCTTCAGAGCTGACAGAAAAAGCCTTCCCTTGGAGCTGATGCCTTGAATTTAGACTTCTAGCCTACTAGACTGTCAGAAAACACATTTCTCTTTGTTAAAGCCATCCACTTGTGGTATTTCTGTTATAGCAGCACTAGATGACTAAGACACTTGGTAAGGCAGATGGTCAGCAAAACTTAGGAAGACCCTCGACTACATGAATTACACAGTGGCTGCAACAATGGGCTCAAACCTAGCAAAGACTGTGAGGATGGAACAGGACTGATCAGTGTTTCCTTCTGTTGTACGTAGGGTCAGTATGAGTTGGAAATGACTTGAAGGCACTTTACAACAACAAAAAATGAGAGCATAAAGACTCAGAGGTCTGTTGCTGATTGCATTATATTTGGAGGGCATAAATATCCATGGGAGACTACTATATCATGACAGTCAAGAGATACTGGCCTAGAGTGAAAAAACAGCTTTCAGATGAAATGGTTAAAAAAATAATAAGCTATGGTAGAATTTTTGCCTTGGGTGAGGGAGACCCTGGTTGGATTCAGTGTCAATGCACCTCATTCGCAGCCCTTTGTCATTACCCCAAAACCTAAACCCATTGCTATTGAATTAATTACAACACATAATGATACTACAAGGAGTAGAACTGTCCCATAAGGATTCCAAGACAGAAACCTTTTACATAAGTACATTGTCACATCTTTCTCCAGCACATTTGCCATTAGACAGTTGCAAATTAAAACAGCAATAAGATATCACTACAGAGCTGTTAAAATGGCTAAAAGCTAAAACCCTGACAACACTAAATGCTGGTGATGATGTGGAACAAGAAGAATTCTCATTTATTGCCACTTTGGAAGGCAGTTTGGCAGTTTCTTACAAAACTGAACACAGATTTACCACAAGATCCAGCAATTGTGCTTCTAGGTATATACACAAATGAGACAAAAACATGTCCACATAAAAAGCTGCACAGAAAAGATCATAGCATTTTTGTTTGTAATTGTCAGAATTATAAGCAACTAAGAAGTCCTTCAATAGGTGAGTGAATAAGTAAACTTCCTCATATTCATAAAATAAAAAGAAATTGACTATGAAGTTATGAAAAGACATAGAAGTATATACTTAAATGTATATTGCTTAGTGAAAAAAACCAGTCTTAAAAACCTACATGCTGAGGTAAGGCCAAGATGACAGAGTAGTCAGATGGCTTCCCATATCCCTGTTACAACAAAGACCTGGAAAAACAAATGATTTGATTGTATATGAATATCTAGGGGCCCTGAACAAAGCACAGTTGAGGAATTGGACTGAGTGGTGGGGGGAGAGGGAGACGGTTCGGAAGAAGCGAGGAGTGCCAGACCAGCGGCGGGAGCTGCAGCTCTTCAGCCCCAAAGAGATCCTGGTGCACAAAGAAGTAGGCAAACAGCTCTGTACGCACACTCAGGAGGCAGTTTCCACATCAAGAGAGATCTGGCAGCAGAGATTCTGCTTGGACACTCCGAACCAATGAAAAGCAGCTCCCAAGGGGCTAAAGATAAGTGCATGCATGTGACCTTTCACGGGGATTTTTTTTTTTTTTTTTTAAAAAGCCCACTTGGGATAAACCTCTCTCCTTTTTAACTCCTCCTTCCCCGCTCTGCACCTGTCCAACCTTTCAAAGTCTCTGAGTCCCCTGGGCCAGAAGTAGATCCCAAAAGGCACCCTGACCCGATCTCCTGGCCTTGGAGAGGGAACAAATAAGCTACTGGCTCCCCCAAGCCAGGAACTCAGAGCCAGCACAGCTCCTTTGCCGGGCACAGGCATAAGTGGTGTGCAGATGCTGAGTGCCTTCCACCTCTGTATAGACTTGCGTGGACCCATCTTAACAGCATAAGCCCTCACTACCACAGCTGTTTCAGCTGTGAAGTGGCAGATTTGTGACCCTTGACACAGCCCTGCTCTTTAAGCAGGCACTTTTACCAGCCTGCACCAGGGGCTTGAGGACTGATGGCTCCACCTATGCCACCTAGTCACCTGCTACAGGGGTTCAAGAATAAGTGGTGCCCCCAAGTCTTTACAGCCAACAGAGTAGGGTGCTCAAAGTCCGGCTGCAAAACTCACCTACCTACTCACTGTAGGGAATAGGGACACACTTTGCTTTCAGACACTCAGAGGCAGCTGTCAGACCCTACCTTGCTCAGCATGTGATCCCCTACTGCAACAAGATACCTGTGCCTACACCAATCACCCATGCCTCTCTAAGACTGTAGGTGAGAGCCTGCACCACACACTTGGTAACTCACTGCCTGGAACCCTGAGCTGAATCCATACAGGAAAATTTAATGGACTCCTGTGTGCACATACTTAGTTACAGAACTATCTGGTGACAGGACGTTAGAGCTTCGAAGGCACCAATAATCAAACTAGCACACACGAGCAGCCTATTTGGGCATATCAAAACAAAACAAAACAAGAAGATAGGACACACTAAACAAATATAAAATAAAATTATAATAACTTATTGATGGTTCAGAGACAAGAGTCAATATCAAATCACAAAAAGAGGCAGTCCATGACGGCTTCAGCAAGCTCCCCAAATAAAGAATCAATAAATTCTCTGTAGGAAGAGAATTTCTTGGAATTACCAGAGGCAGAATACAAAAGATTAATATACGAACTCTTCTAGAAATTAGAAAGGAAATTCCACAAAATGCAGAAACAGCCAAAGAACATACAGACAAAGTAGTAGCGGAACTTAAAAAAGTTATTCAAGAACATAATGACAAATTTAATAGGCTGTGAGAATCCATAGAGAGACAGCAATCAGAAATCCAGAAGATTAACAATAAAATTTCAGAATTAGACAACTCAATAAAAAGTCATAAGAGAAGAATTGAGGCAGTAGAAGTTAGAATTAGTGACATTGAAGATAAAGCACTTGACTTCAACTTATTTGAGGATAAATCAGATAAAAGAATTAAAAAGAATGAAGAAATTCTAAGCGTTATGTGGGACTCTATCAAGACAAATAACATACGAGAGAATGGAGTACCAGAATGGCGGGGGGTAGGGGAGGAGAGGGATAACACAAAATACAGAGAAAATTGTTGAAGATTTTTTGATAGAAAACTTCCCTGATACCATGAAAGATGAGGAGATATCTATCCAAGATGCTCATTGAAACCCACATAAGGTAGATCTCAAAAGAGAGTCACCAAGACACAATATAATCAAACTTGCCAAAACCAAAGATAAAGAGAAAAATTTAAGAGCAGCGAGGAATAAAAAAAAAGTCATCTAAAGTCAGCTATAAAGGAGACTTAATTAGAATAATCTCAGACTATTCAGCAAAAACCACGTAGGCAAGAAGACAATGGGATGACATATATAAAGCCTTGAAGGAAAATAACTGCCAGCCAAGAATTATATATACAGCAAAACTGTCTCTCAAATATGATGGCCAAATTAGGGCATTTCAAGATAAACAGAAGTTAAGGGAATTTGCAAAAAACAACCTAAAATTACAAGAAAAACTAAAGGAAGTCCTCGAATTAGATAATCAAGAAAATCAGATAACAACACAAGACTAGAACACAGGACAGAGCAACCAGACATTGACTCAGTTAGGGAAGTCAAAAATACATCAAAGCTAAAACACTGAAAATAGGGAAACAGAGATATCAATGTGTATAAAAGGACATTAAAATAAAAAAAGAGGGACTTAAAAAATGCAGACATAGATTTTTCAAATGGAGGGGAAGTCAAGGCAATATAAAAAAATAAAAGACTGGTATAAACTTAGAAAAATAGGGGTAAATATTAAGGTAACCACAAAGGAATCTAACAATCCTACAAATCAAAATAAAAAAGTAGAAAAATATAAAGACTCAGCAAACACAAAATCAACAACAATGAAAAAGATGAAAAAAAATACATAAAGAAAAACCACTCGGCACAGAAAATTAAGGGGAACAAAGAAACTGTGAACAACACAGAAAAAGAGACATCAGGATGACAGCACTAAACTCATACCTGTCAATAATTACACTGAATGTAAACAGACTTAATGCACCAATAAATAGACAGAGAGTGGCAGATTGGATAAAAAAGCATGATCCTTCTATATGCTGCCTACAAGAGACGCACCTTAGACTTAAAGACACAAAAGGGCTAAAACTCAAAGGATGGAAAAAAATATATCAAGCAAACAACACTCAAAAAAGAGCAGGAGTAGCAATATGAATCTCTGACAAAATAGACTTTAAAGTAAAATCCACCACAAAGGATAAGGAAGGGCACTATATAATGATTAAAGGGTTAA
>NW_004444066.1:3364351-3379926 GCF_000243295.1 Trichechus manatus latirostris | reverse complement strand
ACACTACCTAATTTTAGAACCTATTATACCACCACGCTAGTCAAAACAGCCTGGTATTGGTACAACAACAGATACATAGACCAATGGAACAGACTTGAGAATCCAGATATAAGCTCATCCACCTATGAGCAGCTAATATTTGACAAAGGTCCAAAGTCCATTAATTGGGGAAAAGGCAGTCTCTTTAACAAATGGTGCTGGCATAACTGGATATCTATCTGCAAAAAACTGAAACAAGACCCATACCTCACATCATGTACAAAAACTAACTCAAAATGGATCAAAGATCTAAATATAAAATCGAAAACAATAAAGATTATGGAAGAAAAAATTGGGACAATGCTAGGAGACCTAATACATGGCATAAACACAATACGAACCATAAGTAACAATGTACAAGCACCAGAGGAGAGACTAGATAAATGGGAGCTCCTAAAAATCAAACACTTATGCTCATCAAAAAACTTCATCAAAAGAATCAAAAGACAATCTACAGACTGAGAACAAATTTTTGGCTACAACAAATCTGATCAGCGTTTAATCTCTAAAATCTACAAGATACTGCAAAACCTCAACAACAAAAAGACAAATAACCCAATTAAAAATTGGGCTAAGGATATGAACAGTCACTTCACGACAGAAGATATTCAGGCGGCTAACAGGCACATGAAGAAATGCTCACGATCATTAGCAATTAGAGAAATGCAGATAAAAACTACAATGAGATATCATCTCACCCCAGGAAGGCTAGCATTAATCAAAAAAACACAAACTGATAAATGCTGGAGAGGTTGTGGAGAGACTGGAACACTTATACACTGTCGGTGGGAATGTCAAATGGTACATCCACTTTGGAAATCGATTTGGTGCTTCCTTAAAAAGCTAGAAATAGAAGCACCATACAATCCAGCTATCCTGCTCCTTGGAATATATCCTAGAGAAACAAGAGCCGTCACACGAATAGATATATGCGCACCCATGTTCGTTGCAGCACTGTTCACAATAGCAAAAAGATGGAAGCAACCTAGGTGCCCATCAACTGACAAATAGATAAACAAATTATGGTATATCCATACAATGGAATATTATGCAACAATAAAGAACAACGAGGAAGTCATGAAACATCGTATAACATGGTGAAAGCTGGAACTTATTATGCTGAGTGAATTTAGTCAGTCACAGAAGGACAAATAGTGTATAAAACCACTATTATAAGAACTCATGAAAAGGTTTAAACACAGAAGAAAACATTCTTTGATGGTTACAGGGGTGGGGAGGAGGGGTGAGGGTTATTCAATAACTAGATATTAGACAAGAATCATCTTAGGTGAAGGGAAGGACAGCACACACTATAGGGGAAGTCAGCACAACTGGACTAAACCAAAGCTAAGAAGTTTCCTGAATATAATCAAATACTTTGAGAGACAGAGTAGCAGGGATGGTTTCATGCTTTCAGGGGATTTCTAGGTCAATTGGCCTAACATAGCTTATTAAAATGTTATGCATCTTACTTTGGTGAGTGGCATCTGGGGTCTTAAAAGCTTGCAAGCAGCCATCTAAGATGCATCAATTGGTCCCATCCACTTGGATTAAAGGAGAATGAAAAACACCAAAGACACGAGGAAAGTATTAGTCCAAGAGACAGAATGGGCCACATAAACCAGAGACTTCATCAGCCTGAGACAAGAAGAACTAGATGGTGCCCGGCTACCACCAATGAATGTCCTGACAGGGAACACAACAGAGGGTCCCCGATGGAACAGCAGAAGGATGGGGTGCAGAACTCAAATTCTAGTAAAAGACCAGACTTAATGGTCTGACTGAGACTGGAGGAACCCTGGAAAGCATGGTCCCCGGACTCTCTATCAGCCCAGAACTAAAACAATTTCCGAGGTCAACTCTTCAGACAGGGATTGGACTGGAGTGTGGGACATAAGGTGATACTCGTGAAGAGTGTGCCTCTTAGCCAAGTAGATACAAGAGACCAAAGGGGCAGATTCTGTTCAGAGGTGAGATGGGAAGTCAGAGAGAGTTAGGAGCTGGTTCAATGGTCATGGGGAGTCGGGGGCAGAAAGGAGGAGTGTGCTGTAACAGAATGGGGTGAGCAATTGGGGTCTCATAAGAGTTTATGTAAAAAAAAATTTAGTATGGGGGACTAACTTGAAATGCAAACTTCATTTAATTACAACAATAAAAAAAGAAAAAAATATTTGATGGAACATCTAGAAACAAGATCAAAAATGAAAGAAAGGACTTGAATGATACTATAAATCTAGTAGACTTAATAGACATATATAGAACACTCAACCAAACAGCAGCACAATACGCATTCCACTCCAGTGCACAAGGATCATTCTGCATGATAGATGACATATTAGATCACAAAGCAAGTCCTGATAAATTTAAAAAGATTGAAATTATACAAAGTAATTTCTCTGGCCACAATGGAGTGAAGCTAGAAATCAATAACAGAAAGAAAAAAAAAGTGGAAAATACACAAACATATGGAAATTAAACAACATACTATTAAACTACCAATGGATCAAGGAAGAAATCAAAAGAGAAATCTCAAATTTCTTAGAGTCAGATGAAAATGAAAAGCACAACATACCAAAACTCATGAAATGGAACAAAAGCAGTACTAATAGTTAAAATTATAGCAATAAATGCCTACATGAAAGAAAAAGTAAGATCTCAAATCAACAGAGTAACTAAACAACCCCAGGAACCAGAAAGAGAAGAGCAAACTAAGCCTAAACCTACCTGAAGAGAGGATATAACAAAGATCAGAGCAGGAATAAATAAAATCGAAAATAAAAACACAATAGAGAGAATCAATAAAACCAGAGTTTGGATCTTTGAAACTATCGATAAAATTGGTAAACTTTTAGCTAGTCTGACAAAGACGGGAAGAGAAAAGATGCAAATAACCAAAATAAGAAATGAAAGAGGGGGCATTACAAATGGCTCAATAGAAATAAAGAGAATTATGACAGAACATTATGAACACCTGTGTGCAACAAATTCAATAATGTAGATGAAATGGACAAATTCGTAGAAGCACACAGCCTACCCAAACTGACTCAAGAGGAAATAGAAAGTTTCAACAGACCCATAACAAGTGAAGAGATTGAATCAGCGATCAAAAACCTCAAAAAAAAAGTATTGGACCAGATGGCTTTACTGAGGAATCCTACCAAACATTTAGGAAAAAATGGACACCAATCCTGTTTAAACTCTTCCACAAGATAAAGGAGAAAGGAATACTCCCTAACGAATTCTATGAAGCAAACATAATCCTGATGCCAAAACCAGACAAAGACATCACAAGAGAAGAAAATCACAGGTCAGTATGTCTTATAGATGCAAAAATCCTCAACAAAATACTAGCAGAAAGAATCTAACAGCATATTTAAAAAGTCATACACCATGAACAAGTGGGATTTTTCCCAGGAATGCAGGGTTGGTTCAACATCAAAAAATCAAACAACATAATACGTCACATCAATAGAACAAAGGAAAAGGGCCGCATGATCATCTCTATGAGTGCAGGAAAAAAAGGTGATAAAATTTAACACTTGTTTTTCAGGAAAACCCTAAAGAAGATTGAATTGGAAAGGAAATTCCTCTATATGATTCAGAGTATATATGAAAAAGCTAAGAGGAAACATTATACTTAACAGAGAAGGATTGAGATCTTTCCCCTTGAAATTGAGAACAAGACACAGGTGCCCACTCTCACCACCTCTGTTCGATATTTATTAGATGTCCTAGTCAAAGCATTCTATCTGGCGAGGTCCAAGTGTATAGTTGCCATTTATGTTGGTGAGAAAAGGTATTTGCAATGAAGCCGTTGGACTTGCAAAATTCTGTCATGTGATCTTTAGTGTTGTTTGTATCACCAAGGCCATATTTTCCAAATACTATTCCTTCTTCGTTTCCAACTTTTGCATTCCAACCCCCAGTAATTATCAATGCATTTTGATTGTGCGTTTGATCAATTTCAGACTGTAGAATTTGGTAAAATCTTCAATTTCTTCATCTTTGGCCTCAGTGGTTGGTGAGTAAATTTGAATAATAGTCTTATTAACTAGTCTTCCTTGTAGGTTTATAATTATTAACCTAACACTGACAGGGTTGTACTTCAGGATAGATCTTGAAATGTTCTTTTTTGATGATGACTGCAAGGCCATTCTGCTTTAATTTGTCATTCCCAGCATAGTAGGCCATATGATTGTCTGATTCAAAATGGTGACTACATCTGTGGAAAGAGATTATGGAAAAGCTCAATAACATCAGTCAGAATAATATCAGGGGCAGACTGGAACAGACCATCAAATGCTCCTATGAAAGTTCAAGTTGAAGCTGAAGGAAAGTAGGTCAAGTCCATCCACAAGAGCCAAAGTACGACCTTGAGTATATCTCACCTGAATTTAGAGACCAGCTTAAGAATAGACTTGACACGTTGAACACTAATGACCAAAGACCAGACAAGTTGTGGAATGACATCAAACACATCATATATGAAGAAAGCAAAAGGTCATTAAAAAGACAGGAAAGAAAGGATCAAAATGGATGTCAGAAAAGACTCTGAAAATTGCTCTTGAAAGTTGAGTATCTAAAGTGAAAGGAAGAAATGAAGTAAAAAGAAGGATGAAGTAAAAGAGTTGAACAGAAGATTTCAAAGGGCTGTTCAAGAACTCAGAGTAATGTATTATAATGAAATGTGCAAAGACCTGGAATTTGAAAACCAAAGGGGGGAAACATGCTCGGCATTTCTCAAGCTGACAGAACTAAAGAAAAAGTTCAAAACTTGAGTTGCAATATTGAAAGATTCTACACAGAAAATATTAAACCATACAGGACTCATCAAAAGAAGGTGGAAAGAATACACAGAGTCATTGCACCAAAAAGTATTGTTTAACATACAACCATTTCAGGAGGTAGAAATGATCAAGAACCAATATTATTGAAGGAAGACGTCCAAGCAGCACTGAAGGCATTGGCAAAAAACAAGGCTTCAGGAATTGACAGAACACCAACTGAGTTGTTTCGACAAACACATGCAACACAGAAAGAGCTCAGTCACCTATGCCAAGAAATTTGGAAGACAACTACCTGGCCAACAGACTAGAAGAGATGCATATGTGTGCCCATTCCAAAGAAAAATTGCACAACAGAATGTGGAAATTATTGAACAATATCATGAATATCACCTACTGCTAAAATTTTACTGAAGATCATTCAAAAGCAGTTGCAGCAGTACATCGACAGGGAACTGCCAAAAATTCAAGCCAGACTCAGAAGAGGATGTGGAACAAAGGATATCATTACTGATATCAGATGCATCTTGGCTGGAAGCACAGCATACCAGAAAGAAGTTTACCTGTGTTTTATTGCCTATGCAAAGGCATTCAACTGTGTCGATCAATACAAATTACGGATAACATAGGGAAGAATAGGAATTCCAGAACACTTAATTGTGCTCATGAGGAACCTCTACATAGACAAGAAGCAGTTGTCGGAATAGAACAATGGGATACGGCGTGGTTTAAAGTCAAGAAACTTGTGCGTGAGGGTTGTATCCTTTCACCATATTTATTCAATCTGTATACTAAGAAATAATCCAAGAAGCTGGACTATTTAAAGAAGAACCTGGCATCAGGATTGAAGGAAGACTTATTAACAACCTGCAGTATGCAGATGACACAACCTTGCTCGCTGAAAGCTAACTGGACTGGAAGCACTTAATGATGAAGATCAAAGACCATAGCTTTCACTAGGAATTACACCTCAACATAAAGAAAACAAAAATCCTCACAACTAGATCAATAAGCAACATCACGATAAATGGAGAAAATAGTGAAGTTGTCAAGGATTTCATTTTACTTGGATCTACAATCAATACCCATGGAAGCAACAGTCAAGAATCAAACAACACATTGCATTGGGCAAATCTACTGCATAAGACCTCTTTAAAGTACTAAGAAAAAAAGATATCACTTTAAGGACTAAGGTTCGACTGACCCAAGCCATCGTGTTTTCAATCGCCTCACATGCATGCAAAAGCTGGACAATGAATAAGGAAGACCGAAGAAGAATTGATGCCTTTGAATTATGGTGTTGGTGAAGAGTATTGAATATACCATGGACTGCCAGAAGTACAAAAAAATCTGTCTTAGAAGAAGTACAGCCAGAATGCTCCTTAGAAGCAAGGATGGTGAGATTTCATCTCACATACTTAGGACTTGTTATCAGGAGGATAACCAGTACCTGGAGAAGAGCATCATGCTTCGTAAAGTTGACTGTCAGTGAAAAAGTGGAAGACCTCAACGAGATAGACTGACACAGTGGCTGCTACAATGGGTTCAAGCATAAGAATGATTGTGAGGATGGCACAGGACCAGGCAATGTTTTGTTCTGTTGTACATAGGGTCAATATGAGTCGGAACCAACTGGAAAACACCTCACAACAAGTCAAAGTAATATAAAAAGAAAAAGAAATGAAAGGTATCTAGATTTGAAAAGAAGTAAAATTTTCTCTATCTGCAGATGATATGATCCTATACATATACAATCCCAAAGAGTCAACAAGAAAACTTCTAGAGCTAATGCAGGGTACAAGATCAACAAACAAAAATCATTAGGGTTTCTGTAAACTTGAAATGGTAAATATGAAAGGGGAATTAGGGAAACAATTCCATTTACAGTAGTAACTAAGAGAGTAAAATACATAAATAACCAAGGATGTTAAGAACTTATACAATGAAAATTAAAAATCACTACTAAGAAGAGATTAAAGAAAACTTAAATAAATGGAAAGAAGTTCCATGATAATGGATTGGCAGACTAAATATTGTTAAGACGTAAATACTACCTGTCTTAGGCTGGGTTCTCTAGAGAAGCAAAACCAGTGAAGCGTATAAATATATCTAGAGAGAGAATTATATTAAGGGAATGTCTCATGCAATTGTAGAGGCTGGAGGCTTCTCCTGATACACGTAGTCGCAGAGGCTGGCAAATCCAACATCAGTAATCAAACAGCATGTCTCTGGTTCACAGGATACAAAGACCTACAGATCCCAAGATTGGCAGGCAAGAAGGCAGGCAAGCTACTAGCTCAAGTTTCAAGCACTGGAATTCAGACAAGGAGGAGCCAGCAGCAGGATCCAGTGCGAGCAAAAGCCCATGAGCCTTGCAAGAAAGTCCACTTATATCAGATGCAGGTCAGACCCCCAAGAAAACTCGCTTTCAACTGATTGGCTACTCACAGCAGATCCTATCATGGAGAGGATCACATTATATGAAATCTCATCATGGAGGTGATCACATCATTATACAACCGCCAAACTACATCATACCTGCCAAACTACTGAGAATCATGTCCCAGCCAAGTTGGCACACAACCTTAATGATCACAGTCTGCTCCTTTTCAACTTGGCGCCTGTACACAACTCCTTAAACCATACATAATCTCTGAATAAAGACAATTATAAAGTCATACTGGCACCTAACATGGTACAACTTACACACATACAACCAAAAATTCACTAACCCTCTTTACATCTTATGTTTTATAAGTGAATGAAACAAAAATATTTGATGCACATATACAAGGCAGAAATACTCATAACAATTACAGCCCTCATTGCTACAACTGGTCACATGGTTGTAACTGGTATTTAGAACTACCTTCTTCCACCACCCATTCGTATTCCCTTTTCCCTCAGCAAGCACCTCAGCTGGTCGTGGTTCTTTGCCAGGTGAGGTGACCCAAAACTTCATTCCTGGGTTGCTGTAGTTTTTCATTGGGAATGGTAGTACTAAGAGACACCCTAAGGAAACTCTTACGTACTCTTCTTTACCTCCTTTACGTAATATCAATCTGATTTCCTCTTGGTAATCAGGATCAATCACACCAGCCAATATGGTAACTCACCTCTTTGCCTGTTGCTCCAGAGGCATAAGGGGGCCCAAAGTAGCCAGGTGGCTTTGTTAACTTCAAGTTCAATGGAATCAGTGATGTGTCTCCAGGTGGAAGCAATCTTCCCTTTGGAACTAAGACTTCTAGACCCACAGAGCATAGAGTAGTAGGGTCAGGAAGCAAAAATTTTGTGAGTGGATCACTGGAGGTAATAGAGAATGTTTATTCCAATTCCCTCTCTTTGATTCCTGGATCCATGTATCCTGGATGTAAGAAAAACAGCACAATATATTAGATGCTGGTTTTGAGCATATACAGCCTCCTGGAGAACATTGCCTCAACCCTGCAAGGTATTGCCACCTAGCTGGTGCCGTAATTGTGTCTTCAGAAGACCATTCCATTGTTCTATCAAGCCAGCTGCATCAGTATGATGGAGAACATGGTAAGGCCAGTGAATTCCATGAGCATGGGTCCACTGTTGCACTTCATTTGAAGTCAGTCCCTTGATCTGAGGCGATGTTACATGGGATACCGTGGATAAGGCATTCTGTAAGTGTGTGAATGGCAGTTTTGTCAGAAGCATTGCCTGAAGAGTAGGCAAATCTGTGTCTGGAGTAAGTGTCTATTCTAGTAAGAACAAAATGCTGAACTTTACATGAAGTAATCGGTCCAAAGTAATCAACGTGTCACCAGGTTGCTGGCTGATCACCTCGAGGAATGGTGCCATATCAGGGATTCGGTGTTGATCTCTGCTGCTGGCACATTGGGCACTCAGCAGTAACAATAGCCAAGTCAGTCTTGGTGAGTGGAAATCTATGTTGCTGAGCCCACGCATAACTTCCTTCCTGCCACGATGGCCATTTTGTTCATGAGCCCGTTGGGCAATGATGGAAGTGGATGGGGGAAGAGGATGACTGGTTTCCACAGAACACGTCATTCTATCCACTTGATTGTTAAAATCCTTCTCTGTCAAAGTCATCATTTGATGATCTTTCAAATGAGACACAAATATTTTCACTTCTTTAGCCCATTCAGAGAAGTCTATCCACATACCTCTTCTCCATAAATCCTTGTCTCCAATTTTCCAATCATGTTCCTTCCAAGTCCCTGACCATTCATCCAAACCACAAGCCATAGCTCATGAATCAGTATACAATCGCACGTCTGGCCATTTCTCCTTCCAAGCAAAGTGAACAACCAGGTGCACTGCTCAAAGTTCTGCACACTGGGAAGATTTCCCTTCACCACTGTCTTTCAGGGAGGTCCCAGAAGGGGGCCAGAGTGCTCCCACTGTCCAGTTTCCGGTGGTGCCTGCATATGGTGCAGAATCATCGGTAAACCAGGCATAGGATTTCTCTTCTTTGGTCAAGAGATCATAAGGAACTGTCCATGAGGCCATAGGTGCAGAGTGAGGGATGGAAGGTAACGTGACAGGAATGGAGACCATGGGCATTTGGGCCACTTCTCCATGCAACTTGCTTGTACCTTGAGGTCCTACTTGGGCCCGATCTCGTACATACCACTTCCATCTAATGATGGAGTGCTGCTGTGCAAGTCTGCAATGTAACGGATTCCTTTTGTCTGGCTTTTCTCATCATGGTCTTGTAACACCCACCCAGGTGATTGGGTGGGACTGTGTAATACGGTAATTGAGGCCCACCAAAGGGGTTGGTCAGTTTTGCCATCCCACTGGGCTTAAAATGAGCCCCCCAAAAGGAGGGAAAGGGAAGAGCCCACAACCACAAAGGCAGAAGAACGAGGCAGGAGAGGCCCACAGGAAAGACCTGTAGGAGAGACCAGCAGAAGATGGTGCAGTGGGCTTCCTGGCCCATGGAGTGAGAAAGCTGGGTGCCTTTGGACAGAGACTGAGGGCCAGGGAGAAGCCTATGCCTGACCCAAGAATTTGATTCTTGCCAGCCTTCACAACTGTGTGAGCCATTTCCTTTATATAGTTCGTGAGTTCTGTGAGACATTGCAGCAAATTAGGGAACCCAAAGATGAGAAAGAGAGTACCAAGGGGAGAGGGAGTAGTTGATATCAGAGATGATGGAGTGGTACAGCAGCTGGGCGAAGCTGGATATTTTGGACATCTTTACCTCCGCCTCATAGGAACCAGCTTTGTGCCGATCCTTACGAAAGAAATTATTTTTTAATGTCCAACTTTATGACTCTGTGGGTCAGGCAATATCCAGCTCATGATGGGCAGCTCAGGTTGCATGGTGACTTCGTGGCCCATATTTAAGAATTCAGCCTCTGCTAAGGCCCAGTAACAAGCCAAAAGCGATTTCTCAAAAGGAGAGTAGTTATCTGCAGAGGATGACAGGGCTTTGCTCCAAAATCCTAAGGATCTGTGATATGATTCACCAATAGCTGCCTGCCAAATACTCCAAATAGCATCTCTATCTGCCACTGACACTTGAAGCACCATTGGATCAACTGGATCATATGGCCCAAGTGGCAGAGCTGAGATGAATTGATCGCTGGGGTGATCGTCTCTGCTTACTGGTTGATCTGCCCCTGGACAACAAGGATTCTGTTCCCCTGTCCATGACTAGCTAGTGTTTCAGAAGAGATTTCCATGTACTTCAGAGGGAGGAGCGGGGGAAGAAAGATAAAAAACAAACATACAAACACCTCTCCCAGTCTTTCCGAATTGACTCTGTGCTGAAGCCCTCCTTTAACAGTTAGGCTAACTTGAAATACACTTGGGGAACAGCCTGAGGCGAAAGTGTAGTGTCTTGTAGTGTCTTGTTAGGGATTTTGTGTACGTGCAGTTTGCCTTGAGTATGCATGTAGCTTTCTCAATTCCTCTCTCTTTCTATATATATATGTATATATATATAGTACTTTTAAAAGTCTTTAAGAAAAGAAAAAGCATTCCTGAATAAAGCCTTTGAGGAAACCCCACATTAGGAACATGAGAGAAGAAAGAGGAATCATCAAAAGAGAAAAGAAGTCAAACAGGAGTGTCAGAGAGGTGTTTGTACCACACGAAGTTCAGGAAGCATAACACCTAAGGATACAGCAATTTATTTAATAGTTATAAAGCTATTTCCTTTACTTATTCAATGTGCTCTAGACCTTGTTCATTTTGTAATAGAATTTGAAGAAACTTAGATGCATACAGCTTCACAAAGTGATGAGATGACTCTAAAAATAAATTAGGAAAACAGATCAATGGGATTAGTTATCAAATACCAGTGCCTTGAGATGTTCAACCTTGAAGGAAAGAAGAAAAATAATTCAGGGAGAGCATGACTAATGTCACTTAAATGACATTCAGCTGTTTGAAAAACAAATACATTCTGAAAAAGAAGGGAAACCTCTGTCTTTGGGACAGGTGAAAGGGAAGGAAATAGCTACAGAAAACATACATATGGGAAAGAAAATGGCAAGAGGGTTCATGTGTGCCAGGATTTGTATCTGGAAAGTTTAGGGAGGTTGGGGAAGTAGGAAGGGATTATGTAATGTGAAATAGTTTCAGATAGGCATTGAGTAGATGGTCTTTGATTCATCAGGATATTATTAAATGAATTTTTAAAAAGTATGTGTCTTAGTCATCTAGTGCTGCTATAACAGAAATACCACAAGTGGATGGCTTTAACAAAGAGAAATTTATTATCTCACAGTCTAGTAGGCTACAAGTCTAAATTCAGGGCGTCAGCTCCAGGGGAGGGCTTTCTCTCTGTCAGCTCTGGATGAATGTCCTTGTCATCCATAAGTCTTCCCTTGGTCTGGGAGCATCTCAGCGCAGGAACCTCAGATCCAGAGGAAGTGCTCTGCTCCTGGCACTACTTTCTTGGTGGTATGAGTTCCCCATGTCTCTCTGCTCACTATTGTCTTTTATACCTCCAAAGAGATTGGCTTAAGACACTATCTAATCTTGTAGACCTCATCAGTATAACTGCCATTAATCCATCTTATTACATCATACTGACAGCGTCAACAACACAGAGGGAAATCACATCAGATGATAAAATGGTAGACAATAGTACAATACTGGGAATCATGACTTAACCAAGTTGACAGATATTTTGGGGGGACACAATTCAAGACAGTATGAATGCCCATTTCAAAGAGTTCTGACTCTTATAAGTTAGAAATGCAGCAAGCTGACTTGATGCCATGATTTTTGGAAACAATGCACTATAGTCAAGACAAAATAAAGGAAGCAAAATATTCAAGATACAAGACAGTACAGAAAGATCTTGTCTTGAGGTTTGGTTTAAAAAAAAAATCAAAGAGGCATTAAATAATAGTATGTCTTGGGGTATATGCTTTTGATTTTAAATCCTTGAAATTAAGTAATTTTGTTTTAATTTTTTCACTTGTGATATCATTTCAGTTTCTTCAACCAAGTTCACAAAGCAAGTGTTTTCAAACTAAGAGAGAGCCCAGAACTTGCACTTATTCTAGAGGGGAAAAAATGAAGCTAACCAAGGAAGACAAACGTATTTTAATAAACAAGGAAGCAGTAACACACAAGGAAAGTGAGGGACATTTAGTCTGCAACGAAGATCAGGATATTTAATTAGCCAGAGAACAGGAAATCCTAATCAGCAAAGAAGGCCAGGGGATTTCAATTATCATAGGATTCCAGGGGTTTGGATTCCTGAAGGGAATGCAGAAGAATCCAATGAAAAAGGAAATCTAGAATCTTCTAATGAGCAAGGTAAACTAGGATCTTTTAGCCAGCTGGGGAAAACAGGGTTTTCCAGTGACATGGAAAGCCAGGAGCTTCTAGCCAGCTTCCCCCAAATCATCTACTTAATGGAAATTTTATCTTTCACATCATAGTGTGTCATTTTTAAAACCAGTTAAGATGAAAACTGCTTTTTTCTGTTGGATGACATCAGGAGAAGCAGTATCACAGGGATACTTACGCTATTGATATTCTTTTTCAAAATGTGGGCGAAAATCGTATGCACTCTGCAGAGTAAGTGTGAGTAAAAGGAGTTGATAAGAACTCTAATGTAATGGAGATGAGTGAAGCAGTTTTTTTTTTCTTCCTATAACTTCTTGGTTCTGAGAAGAATAACCACTCCATTATATAGCCTCACCATTACCTTGAGTGTGTTCCTTATCTGCTAGTCAAAGCTACTTTCTGTTCACAGACTTCTGTCATTCTTTAAACCAATCATGAAGAAATGCCATCAGGTGGCACTTAACTAGATTCTGTATAATCCTACCTCCTGCATTATATTTTCTTTCATGGGCAAAAAAAAAAAAAAGGAAAGGATAAATAAATATGACCATGTGTGTTCTGCATTCATCAGTATGACTTTTCCTGACTATGTTTTCACAGATAGTGAAAGAGTCTTTTCCCCAAAGAATTAAGGTGGAGGTAACATCACATCAAGTAAAAGCTGTCACGTTGAAATATGATAACTTTGCGTGTTAATCCCAGTTTAGCCATTTAAATCACACAGGGCCTCAGGCATGTTATTAAATGCATTGAGCCTCTATGCTACCACCTATAAAATAGGACAAAACATACTGGTGGGTTATAACCATTGACCTTTTTGTTAGCAGCCAAACACTTAACCATTGCACAGCCAGGGCCCCTTAAAGCCATCTTTTCAAAAAACCCCACTGCCATCTAGTCAATTCTGACTCATAGCCACCTTATCAGACAGAGTAGAACTGCCCCACAGGGTTTTCAAGGCTATAAATCTTTACAGAAGCAGAGTGCCACATCTTTCTCCCACAGAGTGGCTGGTGGATTCGAAACTCAGACTTTTTGGTTAGGAGCCTAGTGCTTTAACCACCATGTCACCAGGGCTTCTAATAAAATAATCAAAGCCATCTTAGTGGGTGTGAAATGTATCTCACTGTGGCTTTGGTTTGGTTTTCCTAATGTCTGATGACACCGAGCATCTCTTCCTGCGTTTGTTGGCCATTTGTATTTCTTTTTTTGTTGAAATGTCTACTTGAGTGCCTTTAAAAATAATTTTATAATGAATAGTTATCCACTGAGATGATCAAATGATTTTTCTTTACTCTGTGTGATGATTAATGTTATGTGTCAGCTTAAAAAAAAAAAAACTTGCTGCCATTGAGTCGATTCCGACTCATAGCAGCTCTATGGGACAGAGTAGAACTGCCCCATAGAGTTTTCAAGGAGTGTCTGGTGAATTTGAACTGCCGACCTTTTGGTTAGCAACCAAATGCTTAACCAATGTGCCACCGGGGCCCTGTGTCAACTTACGTAGGCTATAATCCTCAGTGGCTCTAGAGGTCTTAGTTCCAAAGGGAGGAATGCTCCCACTAGGAGACTAACACTGATTCCACTGAACTGGAAGTTAAGAATGTCACCCAGCCACTTTAGGTAACTCATGTCTGGATCAACAAGTGGTTACCATATTGGCTGATGTGATTGATACTGATTACCAAGCGTATGTTGTGGATTGATATTACATAATGGAGATAACGAAGAGTATGTCTGGAATACAGGGGATCCCTTAGGACTTCTCTTAGTTCTGCCATGCCCCATAATTAAAGTCATTGGAAAACTACAACAACCCAATTCTGCAAGACTACTAATGGCCCAGAACCGTCAGGAATGAAGGTTTGGTTCACCCCACCGAGCAAAGAACCACGACCAACTGCAGTGCTTGCTGAGGGCAAAGTGAATACAGAATGAGTGGTAGAAGAAGGTAGTTCTAAATACCAGCTATCAACACATGACCAGTTGCAGAAATGAGGACTGTAACTGTTATGAGTATTTCTTCAATGTTTTGTTATGCATGTGTGTACATAGATATGTATACATATAGTAAATGTTTTTCCTTCTTCTTTCCCTTATCCCATTACTTATTATAAAATATAAGATGTAAACGGGGCTAGTGCATTTTTGGTTATATGCATGCTAGCTGTATCACGTTAGACACAAGTATGATTCTTTAATTGTCTTTATTTAGAGATTACGTATGGTTTAAAGAGGTGTGTATAGGTGACAAGTTGACAAGGAGTAGACTGTGATGGTTAATGTTATGTGTCAACTTGGCTAGACTATAATTCTCAGTGGCTTGGCAGACAGTATGCATCTCTTCTTTTTTGTGATCTGATGTGAGCAACCAATCAGTTGGAAGAGGATTTTGCTTAAGGATGTGACCTGCATCTATGATATAAACAAATGTTCTGGCAAAGCCCACTCTCTTTCTGATCCTGCAATTTACTTGGAGTGCAACTTCAGTGTCTGGGACATAAGCAAGCAGGGGTCTCCAGCCTGTAGCCTGATACACAGATTTTGGATTTACCAACTCCTGCAACGCAGTAGAGGCCTCCAGCCTGTCGCCTGACCTGCAGGTTTTGGGTTCCTCAGTTTCTGCACCCACATGAACCAGAAGAGTTCATCACCTGTCCTAACACCCATGGATTTGGAACTTGTCAGCCCCCACCATTGTGTGAGCCATTTCCTTGAAGTAAATTCCTCTCTATATATCTACATGCTTTTCACTGGTTTTGGTTCTCTAGAGAACCTAGAGTAAGACACTCTTAATTTTTTTTTTCTTTTTGTTTTTTCTTTATTGTACTTCAGGTGAAGGCTTACAGAACAAATAGTTTCTCATGAAACAGAAGTACACATGTTGTTTTATGACATTGGTTAACAACCCCACAACATATCAACCCTCTAACTTCTCAACCTTTT
>NW_004444066.1:3266651-3363194 GCF_000243295.1 Trichechus manatus latirostris | reverse complement strand
TTGTTCTTTCTCGTTGCATAGTACTCCATTGTGTGTGTGTACCATGGTTTGTTTATCCATTCATCTGTTGATGGGCATCTAGGTTGTTTCCATTTTTTTCCTATTGTGAACAATGCTGCCATGAACATAGGTATGCATATGTCTATTCGAGTAACCACTCTTATTTCTCTAGGATATATTCCTAGGAGTGGGATTGCTAGATCGAATGGTATGTCTATTTCTAGCTTTCTGAGGAAGCACCATATCATTTTCCAAAATGGTTGTATCATTTTGCATTCCCACCAGCAGTGCATAAGTGTTCCAATCTCCCCGCAGCCCCTCCAACATTTGTTATTTCCAGAAGACACTCTTAATTTAATGAACTAAATTTCATAATTTTCAAATGTTGAAATAACCTTGTATTCCTGGGATAAACTATAACATATGTATGTGTATATGTGTGTGAGTTAAATTTACTCACATTTTGTCAATGGTTGATATAGTTGTTTGGTACAATAAGTTTTCATTAACTATTTAAACATACTTAAATCACTTCTGAGGTCAATTCCAGACTTATATAATGCTTATATATGCCAAGCAGTGTTTTAAGCATCTTGCATAGAAACGATCACTCAGTAATTACCAGCAGCATATTACTGATATTTCTATTTACAAATGATATAACTGAGGCACAGAAAATATATGGCATTTTATCTAGGTCTCTTTTCTCTACTGACATTAAGTTAAGAATTGAAAAGCAGATGTCTGAATGTAGACTCTTAGTCCTTAATAAATTTGTGGAAACTCTGGTGTCATAGAGGTTAAGAGCTACAGCTCCTAACAGCAGTTCAAATCCACCAGGTGCTCCTTGGAACTCTATGGGACAGCTCTACTCTGTCCTATAGGATCGCTATGAGTCAGAATCAACTCAACAGCAAAAGGTTTTTTTTTTTTTTTTACTCATTTGTAGCTTATTTCATTTAGTATTTATTCAAAGTTATTCATTCTTTGTAATAGGAATGAAAAAAGGGAAAAATCTACATTTTTATTAATAAGTGTGTTTAAATTAATTTTCCATATCCTTGCCAGAACCTATTGTTTTCCATTTTTTAAATCATAGCCATCTTAATAAAAAAACAAAAAAAAAAAACACACCGAAGTTTATTAGTGGTTACCGGGGAGGAAGGATGGAGCAGGAGAAAAAGAGGAACTCATTACTTAGGGGACATTGAATTTCTGTTAAGGTTAATTAAAAATTTGGAATGGAAATTATGATGAATGAACAACCAGATGAATGTTATTAATACCACTGAATTTTACATGTTAAAAACGTTGAAATGACAAATATTTTGTTATATACATTCTTACCACAATACAGAGAAAAAGTAAATACAGGAGGATTTACACTGTGTGACAAAGACAATCAAGAAATATATACAGGAGCTTTCACACTCCATGTTGTAACAAGGAGATGTCACATAGGGCAATAAAGTGAGAAAATCATCAGAATAAGGTTAAAGATTGTGGTGCAATGGTTCACTTTTATACGACCTTTCTGGCCATGGTCTTGTAACTTCCACCAAATGACTGGGTGAGACTATGCAAATAAGGTGCTTGTGACCAACCAAGGGGATTGGATAGCTTGCTGAAAATGCAAATAAGGTGCATAACACTTTTGTGGTGGGGGGGATCATGCAAATAAGGTGTATAGATCCCTAACGAGGAGTTTTGTCTGTTTTGCCATCCTGTTAGGCTTAAAATGAGCCATCCCAGAGGTTGATGGGGGGAGGGAAACACACCACCAAGAAAGAAGAGCTAGAAGTGGAGCGTGTCCTTTGGATCCAGGATCCCTGCACTGAGAACCTCCTAGTCTCAAGAGACAGAGAGAGCTGTAACATTGGAGATGGTGGGAGACAGGGAGAAGAAGAAGCACAGTAACAGTGGCAGCAGAGGCAGCAGAACCAGGAGTCCAGCAAGAGAGGATGCAGTGGCCTTCCTGGCCCAT
This sequence comes from Trichechus manatus latirostris, assembly GCF_000243295.1. Lineage (NCBI taxonomy): Eukaryota > Metazoa > Chordata > Mammalia > Sirenia > Trichechidae > Trichechus > Trichechus manatus. The sequence continues at coordinate 3,361,210 of NW_004444066.1, read as the reverse complement.
GCAGCAAGAAAGCTGAGTGCCTTTGGGCAAGGCTTGCTGGTGGAGTGGGGTGTTTCCAGGCACTTGGCAGATGAAGGCTTGCTGACCCTTGGAGCTAGATAACTGATCGCCTTAAAGCTAAGACTTACTGGTGGAGAGGGATTTTTCTGGGGACTTACCAGCAGAACTAAAAGAGCTTTGTAACACTAGCCCAAGGAGGGAGGGGCCAGGCCAGGCCAAGAAGTCCAAGAGGCCAGAGAGGCGAGGACTGAGATGCAAAAAGGCCAAGGGCCAGAGACAGGCCTGCCTGCAGGCATGGCTAATAAGAGGCTGTCCTGATAGAAGAACTGTATCCTGAGTCATTTCTGATCCTCAGTTCTAACTTGTTACTTCCCTAATAAACCCCATAACTGTGAATATGGTCTGTGAGTTTTGTGCGGCCATTGCAGCAAATTATCAAACCCAGTAGAGAAGTAGAGAGTGCCATGAGAGGGGCAGCTGGGGTCAGAATTGATAAAAAGTTTGGAAAGAGGACTTATGTCTGACCTTTTCTCATAGGAATAGGATTGGGCTGTTGACCTTGATATTCCTTCCACCTTGTGAAGTTAGAGGAGGTCAGAGGCTCCCACCACACCATTTTAACAAAGATGGAAAACAGAAATTAAAATTAACTCTATTAGCAGATTAGATGATAGTCTATGTAGAAGGTCCTAATAAATCTGTATTTTAAAAAGAAAATCACTATAATTATAAAGGAAATATATCATGGTCAGCAGGTTCAAGGTCAATATACTAAATTCAATAACATTTCTGCATACTAGTAACAAAGAACTGGAAAAGAAAAGTTTATAAAATTGACCACAAGTAAACCAGGCAAAAATAACACATAAATACGTACTCATATACCTATATATGTTCATACATACGTGCATAATATATACATATATAAAAATATGAGCAGAGATATCAATACTGCACGTGTAAAGTTCATAAACTCCAGATAATTAGTCTAGATAAATTACTAAACAACAAATACATGAATAGCAACCATCCTTGAGTGGCAAGGAGACCAGAATCCAGGGATGCTACACTATATAATCTAGGATGTATAATTGTTAGCAAAAAAGATGAATCATGTTAAAAAAAAAAAAAAAAGTAAAATGTGCAGCATAAAAAAAGAAGGAAAAAGAAAAAGTGAGTCACTAGAAACAGTCTTTGAGGAGTTTAAGACACAGGACTTAATAGACAGACTTTGAAACAACTATTCTAAGCATACTTAATGAATTAAAAGAAACCATGTTTTAGTAATTAAGTAAAACATAATGATAATGTCTCATCAAATAGTGAACAACAATAAATAGACAAAAATACATAAATGGAAAAAAATAGAAATTCTGAGCTTGAAAACTAAATAACTGACATGAAAAATTTAAGAAAAAGTCTCAAGAGCATATCTGATCTATAATTGGAAAATTTTCATATAGATCAATAGAGATTATCCAATCTGAAGAAAGAAAGAAAGAAAGAAGTAATGTCTACAGAGCCTCAAAGAAATGTGGGATGTCATCAAGTGTACCAATATATGTGTAAAGAGAGTCCCAGGAGAAGGGAGAGATAAGTGGACTGAAAATATTTGAAGAAATGATGGCCAAATTTCCACAAATTTGATGAAATCATTAGTCTACAGATCTAATAAGCTCAACCACCTTTAGGATAAACAAAATACATCCATACATAGACATATCATAGGTAAACTGTTGAAAGCTCATCAAAGAAAATCTTGAAAACAGTAAAAGTAAAATAACTCATAAAATACAAAGGAACCACAATAAGATTAACATATGACTTCTAATAAAACACTGAGAGCCAGAAGACAGGGGGATATTATATTCAAAATGTTAAAAGATGAAATCTGTCAACCAAGAACTCTGTATCCAGCAAAATTATACTTTGTAAGTGAAGGCAAAATGAAAACATTTACAGATAAGCAAAAACTGTAAGAATTCGTTGCTAAGAGACCTGTCTTATTCGAAGTACTAAAGGAAATTTTTCAAGCTAAAAGAAAATGACACGAGTTGAAATCAACACACACAAAATAAAGAGCATCATTAAAGGTAACTATGTAGAAAATTATAAAAGAAAGAAAATATATATTTTTCTCTTTTATTTTCATTTACATAATTTAAAAGATAGCTATGTAAACAATACTTAGACAATTTTATGTTGAATGTCAGTTTGTTTTACTGTGATGACTTGTGTGTTGCTTTGATACTGGAAGCTATGCCATCAATATTTCAAGTACCGATTGAGTCATCCATGGTGGTCAGTTTTCATGACAGATTAAGACACGTTAGGAAGAAAGACCTGGTGATCTACTTCTGATAAAGATTGGCTGTGAAAACTTCATGGATAGAAGTGGAACACTGTCTATTATAATGCTGGAAGACGAGCCCCTCAGGTTTGAAGACACTCAAAATACAACTGGGACAGAACTGCCTCCTCAAGGTAGAATCAACTTTAATGATGTAGATAGAGTAAAGATTTCAGATGTGGCATGACTTAAAATAAGAAGAAACAGTTGCAAATACCCATTAATAATCAGAAAGTAGAACATACAAAGTATAAATCAAGGACAATTGGAAGTCTTCAAAAACCAAATGGAAAACAAAAAGATTGATATACTAGTGATTAGTAAGCTGAAATGGACTGGTATTAGCCATTTTCAATCAAAGAATCATACAGTTTACTATGCCAGGAATGACAAATTAAAGGGGAATTGTGTCATATTCATCACCAAAAAGAACATTTCAATATTTGTACTGAAGTAAAACACGGTCAGTGATAGGATAATATCCATGTGCCTGCAAGGAAGACCAGTTAATACAACTGTTATTCAAATTCACCCACCAACCCCTACTGCTAAAGATGAAGAAATTAAAGATTTTTAGCAACTTCTGCAGTCCGAAATTGATCAAACATCCAATCAAAATGCATTGATAATTACCGGTGATTGGAACACAAAATTAGAAACAAAGAACAAGAATAAGTAATTGGAAAATAGGGCCTTGATGATAGAAAGGATGCCAGGGACTCCATGGCAGAATTATCAAAACCAATAACTTGTTCATTGGCAATATCTTTTTTCAACAACTATACACATCGACCTTAGCAGATGGAATACACAAGAATAAAATGGACTACATCTGTGGAGAGAGATGATGGAGCTTAATATCAGCAGTCAGAATAAAGCCAGGGGCAGATTTTGGAAGAGACCATCAATTGCTCATATGCAAGCTCAAGTTAAAGCAGAAAAAAATTATAACAAGTCCACAAGGGTCAAAAAAGTATGATTTTGAATATAGCCCACCTGAATTTAGAAATCATCTCAAAAATAGATTTGACACATTGAACACCAGTGATGGGATGACATTAGGGCTATCATACAGGAAGAAAGAAGAATTTCATTCAAAAAGACAGGAAAGAATGAAAAGACCAAAATGGATGTCACATTAAATGGACACACCAGTCCAGGGGCAAGGACAAGAAGACAGGAGAGGATAGGAAAGCTGATAATGGTCCAAGGTCAAGAAGGAGAGGGTATTGACACATGAGGTTGGCAACAAACCAATGTCACAAAACAGTATATGTATTAATTGTTTAATGAGAAACTAATTTCCTCTATAAACTTTCATGTAAAGCACAATAAAGAAAAAAAAACCTATTAAAAAAAAAAAAAGAAATGTCCTCGGGGACTGAACCTGGAAGTGTCCAACCCCTCTATTATGATGTGTGCTTCCGTTCTCCTGCGTACTGTTCTCTGTACCTTTATTAAAAGCTTTATGTAGGTGAAAAAAAAATGGATGTCAAGAGGCTCTGAAACTTGCTCTTGAACATAGAGTACCTAAAGCAAAAGGAAGAAATGAAGTAAAAGAGCTGAACAGAAGATTTCAAAGGGCATTATAATGAAATGTGTAAAGACCTAGAGTTGAAAAATCAAAAGGGAAGCACTAGTTCAGCATTTCTCAAGCTTTTGAAAGAATTGAAGAAAAAGTTCAAGTCACTGGTTGCCATACTGAAGGATTCTCTGGACAAAAATAATTGAATGACACAGAAACTTCAAAAGAAGATGGAAAGAATACACAGTCACTGTACCAAAAAGAACTGGTCTATGTTCAACCATTTCATGAGGTAGCATATGATCAAAAATCGATGGTACTGAAGGAAGAAGTCCTAGCTGCACAGAAAGCATTGGGAGAAAAAAAAAGTCTCCAAGAATTGAAGCAACACAAATTGAGATGTTTCAACAAACAAATGGCACGTTTTCTATACACCAGCAAAGAGAACTTCAAAAAAGGAAATCAGAAAAACAACACCATTTATAATAGCCTTTGAAAAGATAAAACCCTTAGGAATAAATTTAACCAGGGACATGGAAGACCAAACAAAGAAAACTGCAAAACACTATTGCAAGAAGCCAAAATAGACCTACATAAATGGTAAAACAAAACATGGATAGAAGACTTGATATTGTGAAAATGTCAACCCTACCCAAAGCTATCTACAGATATAATGTAATCCCAATCCAAATACCAATAGCATTTTTAACCATTTGGAAAAACTAATCACCAACTTTATATGGAAAGGAAAGAGGTCCAGGATAAGCAAAGCATTATTGAAGAAAAAGAACAAAGTAGGAGGCCTCACACTACCTGTTCTCAGAACCTACTATACAGTCACTGTAGTTAAAACAGCCTGGTAGTAGTACAATGAAAGACACATAGACCAATGGAACTGAATCGAGAACCCAGATGGTCAGCTGATTTTTGACAAAGGACAAAGTCCATTAAATGTGGGAAATGACAGTCTTTGTAACAAACGGTGCTGGCAAAACTGGATGTCCATCTGTAAAAAATTAAGCAGGATCCATAACTCACACCGTACACAAAAACAGACTCAAAACGAATGAAAGACCTAAATATAAAACCTAAAATGATAAAGATCATGGTAGAAAAATAGGGACAATACTAGGGGCCCTAATGCATGCCATAAATAGAATACAAGCCATAATACTAACAATGCACAAAAGCCAGAAGATAAACAAGATAGCTGAGAGCACCTAAAAATTAAACACTTATGTTCATCAAAAGACTTCACCAAAAGTGTAAAAACAGAATTGACAGTACGGGGAAAAAAAATATGGCTACAGAATATTTGACAAGGGTCTAATCTTTAAAATGTGCAGAATACTTCAACACTTCAATAACAAAAAGACAAATAATCTAATTAAAAAATGGGCAAAGGATATGAACAGACACTTCACCAAAGAAGACATTCAGGGAGTGAACAGACACATAAGGATATGTTGCAATCATTACCCATTAGAGAAATGAAAATCAAAACTACAATGAGATACGATATAACCCCAACATTACTGGCACTAGTCAAAAAAACAGAAAATAACAAATATTAGAGAGGTTGCAGGAGACTGGAACTCTTATGCACTGCTAGTGGGAATGTAAAATGGTACAACCATTATGGAAAACGGTGTGGTACCTACTTCAAAAGCTAGAAAAACAAATACCATATGATCCAACAATCACACTCCTAGAAATATGTCCTAGAGAAATAAGATCCATCACACGAATAGACATATGCATACCCATGTTCATTGCAGCATTGTTCACAATGGCAAAAAAATGGAAACAACCTAAGTGCCCATCGACAGATGAATGGAAAAACAAATTATAGCACATACATACATTGGAATGCCAAGCAGCTATAAAGAACAATGATGAATCCGTGAAACAATTCACAGTATGAATGAATCTGGAGGGCGTTATGCTGAGTAAAATAAGTTAATCACAAAAAGACAAATGCTGTGTAAGATTACTATTACAAAAACCCAAGAAAAGGTTTACACATAGGAAAGAAAAAACAATCTTAGATGGTTATGAGGCAGGGGAGGTGTGGGGAGTGGAAATCGCTAACAAGATAGTAGACAAGCATTAACTTTGTTGAAGGGAAAACAATACACAATATAGGGGAAGTCAGCACAACTTGATCCAGGCAGTCATAGAAGCTTCCTAGACACATCAAAACACCTTGAGGGACCAAGTTACTGTGGCTGAGGGCTGGAGACCATGGTCTTGGGGGACATCCAGGTCAATTAGCATAACATAGTTAATAAAGAAAATATTCTACATCCTACATCAGTGAGTAGCTTCTGGGGTTTTAAAAGCTTGCAAGTGACCACCTAAAATACATTTATTGGTCTGATTACGTCTGGAGCAAAGGAGAATGAAGAAAACCAAAAACACAAGGAACATATTAGTCTAAAGGACTAATAGATCACATGAACCACAGCCTCCACAACCTTGAGCCCAGAAGAACTAGATGGTGCCCAGCTACCACCAACAACCATTCTGACAGGGATCACAATAGGAGGTCATGGATAGAGCAAGAGAAAAATGTAGAACAAAATTCAAATTCACAAAAAATGACAAAACTTACTGGTCTGACAGAGACTGGAGGAACCACTGAGACTATGACCCAGTGACACCCTGCTAAGTCAGAAATGAAGCCGCCCCTGAAGTTCACTGTTCACCCAAAGATTAGTCAGACCTATAAAGGACATAATAACACACGTGAGGAACATGCTTCTTAGTTCAATCAAGTATATGAGACCAAATGAGCAACACCTCTCCAAAAGCAAACAGGAGGACACATGAAGGGACAGAAAAACTGGACAAATGAACACTGAGAACCCAGGATAGAAAGGAAAGGGGAAGAATGCCAACACATTGCAGGATTGCAACACATGTCTCAAAACAATCTGTGTATAAATTTTTGAATGAGCAAATAATTTGTGCTGTAAACTTTCACCTAAAACACAACAAAATTAAAAAAAAAAAAAGAAAACAAAACAAACAAAAAAAAGCACCAGAAGCAGTCACTCATCTATGCTAAGAAATTTGTTACCTGGCCAACTGACTGGCAGAGACTCATATATGTGCCCATTCCAAAGAAAGGTGATGCAACAGAATGCAAAAATTATTGAACAATATTATTGTTATCAGACATAAGTAAAACTTGGCTGAAGATAATTTAAAAAAACAACTGCAGCAGTACATCAACAGGGAACTGGCAGGTATTGAAGCCAAATTCAGAAGAGGACGTGGAACAAGGGATTGCTGATATCAGATGGATCTTGGATGAAAACAGAGAATACCTGTGTCTTATTGACTATGCAAAGAAATTCAACTGTTTGGACCATAACAAATTATGCATAACATAGCAAAGAATGGGAATCCCAGAACATCTAATTATGCTCGTGCAGAGCCTGTACATAGACCAAGAGGCAGTCCTTCAAACAGAAAAAGGGGATACTGCATGATTTAAAATAAAAAAAGGTGTATTTCAGGGTTGTATCTTTTCATCATACTTTTTCAGTCTGTATGCTGAGCAAATAAACCCAGAAGCTGGATTCTGTGAAGAAGAACAGGACATCAGGTTTGGAGCAAGACTAATTAACAAACTGCAGTACGCAGATGACACAACCTTGCTTATAGAAAGTGAAGAGGACTTGAACCACTTACTGATGAAGATCAAAGACTGTAGCCTTCAGTATGGATTATACCTATCAACATAAAAAAATCAAAAATCCTCACAACTGGACAAATAAGCAACACCCATAATAAATGGAGAAAATATTGAAGTTGTCAAGTGTGATGGTTAACATGTGTCAACTTGGATGGGCCATGATTCTCAGTGGTTTGGCAGCTATGATATAGTTTGACAGTTATGTAGTGGTGTATTCACGTCCATGATGAGATCTGTCGTGAGCAGCTAATCAGTTGAAAAGGAGTTTCTTTGGAGATATGGCCTACATCTAACATATATGGATTTTCTGCCGAAGCTTGCTGCCTTCTGCTGTGCCCTGGTTGCTGCATTTGACTCCTCATCATCTGAACTCTAGTTCTTGGGACTAGAGCCAGCAGCCTGCCATCTTAACTGCTGATCTTGGATTCCTCAGCCTCTGCAACTCGTGAGTCAGCAGCCTGCTTTCTGACCTGCCAAACTTAGGTTTGTCAGCCTTTGCTGCTACTTGAGTCTGGAGAAGCCTCCAACCTGATGCCTGACCCATGGACTTGGGACGTTCTAGCCTCTACGAGTGCACGAGACATTTCCTTGATATGAACCTTTCTCTCTCTCTCTTTTCCTCTCTCTCTATATATATATGTATATACATATGTATGCATATCTGTATGTATGTCACTAGTTTTCTTTCTCTAGAAAACCCAGTCTAAGACACAACACTAGATAACTAAGACATTTGGTACCAAAAATGTTCTAGAGAAACCAATTTGTAAAGATGAGTTTTCTAAATTGGTTCTCATGTCTAGTTAGTCTTAAAGATGTTGATGACTCTGCTTCCAGTAGTAGAGGATACTGTTAATCAAGGACATGAGGTGGCAAAAGAAATAGGCAAAATATCACCACCAATACATCAGGTATTGGTGAGAGGCAAGGCTCTGGGTGATTGCATGTTTGCTATTTCTACAATTTTGTCATAATGAGAAGTATAAGGAAGCTGGTTGGTTGGTGCTACTTTTGCTAGACAAAGTGCAGAAAAAAAGAGATGAGCTCAGGGCTTCAGAGTCAAAGCTCAAGTGCCACAAAAAGGACATCAAAGTTGCGCTTGTGCCCTAAAAGAAAACCTTATTTCTTGTAGTAACAGAGCTGATATTGCCAAAAACAAACCCAGAGACTTATTGTAAGTGTGACTCCATTACAGTGCCAACTCAATCCCCAACATCAAATGGAGACTGAAGTTAAAAGGAGGGCATTGATATCCCCAAAAGGTGAAATACAAAGTGTGACCCAGGAGGAAGTACACTATACTCCAAAAGAACTGCTTGATTTTTCTAATACGTACAAACAGAAACCTGGGGAGTATGTGTGGGAATGGCTATTAAGGGTGTGGGATAATGGTGCAAGGAACATACAGACAGATCAGTCTGAGTTTATTGATGTGGGCCCACTAAGCATAGATTTTTCATTCAGTCTTTCATCTCAAGAGGTTAGAAAAGAATCTAACAGTTTATTTGCTTGTGTCACTGAAGCATGGATTACATAGTGCCCTACACAAAATCAAGTTGAAGTACTAGACCTGCCTTGATATACTGTAGAAGAAGGTATTCAAAAGAATAGGGAAATTGGCAAGTTATAGTGGATTTATCAGGTTAGACCCACAGACCCACACATGGAGTGCACAGAGGATACACCTTTTACCATAATGATGAGGAACAAATTCGTGCAGGTTGCCCCAGCATGCTTGAAGACTGCTGTGAATGCTATTTTATGTCAGTGAGATTTGACAGTGTGAACTGCTCTAACTGAATTAAGACACCTAACTACAATGGGGCTGATTGGACACTGTGGTGGTAGGGGCCAAGTGGTGGCACTCAATTGACAAAGACAACACGGGCATGGTTACCAGAATGGACTGCAGAGTCAAAGCAGTAAACAGGACAGACTGACTCACATGGACTTATGGCATTGGCTACTTAGTCCTGCTGTCCCTAGGAGTGAAATAGATGGGAAATCTACTAAATATTTATTTGATCTGTACAAGCAAAGAAATTCTAGGTCACATGAATGGCAATCTAACTAAAATCGTCAGAATAGACAGTCACAGTCCCTCAGTCAATCCCCAGACTTGAAAGAGTTTACAGACTCACAACCGCCTGAATGAAGAGGAGGCCGGATCCCCTTGAAGAAGGACCCTACTACACTGCCAAAAATTTATACTGTTAATCTTTCAGCCTTTCCCAAAGGGATTTTTTACAAGGGTGACTGTTTACTGGGGAAAAGGAAGTAACCAGACTTTTTGGGGATTACTGGATACTGGCTCTGGACTGCCGTTAATTTCAGGAGAACCAAAATATCTCTATTGGGGCCACTATGCTGTCCAGCCAGAGTGGGAGCATATGGAGGTCAGGTTATTAATGGAGTCTTAGCTCATGTCTGTCTCACGGTAGGTCCAGAGGGTCCCTGAAACCATCCTGTAGTGATTTCCCCAGTTCCACAATGTATAATTGGAGTAGACATATTCAGCACTGGCTGAACCCACACATTGAATCCCTGACATGTGGACTAAGGTTTGTTATGGTAGAAAATGCTAAGTGGAAGCCATTAGAACTGTTACCTAGGAAAAGAGTAACCAAAACCAATGCCACATTCCTAGAGGGAATGCATCCATCAAGAACTTGAAGGATGTAGGGATGGTGATTCCCACCATATCCCCATTCAACTCGCCTATTTGGCCTGTGGAAAAGAAAAAAAAAAGATGGATCTCGGAGAATGACAGTGGATTATCGAAAACTTAATTGTGTGGTGACACCAATTGCAACTACTGCTCTGGACGTGGTTTCAGTGCTTCAGCAAATTAATAATCTCCTGGTAAGTTGAAATTGACTTGACGGCAATGGGTTTATGGGTACATGGTATACAAGTATTGATCTGACAGATGCCCTTTTCTCCATACCTGTTTCATAAGACCACCAGAAGCAGTTTGCCTTCAGCTGGCAAGGCCAGCAATACACCTTCACAGTCCTAATTTTGGGGTATATCAACTCTCCTTCCCTATATCATAATTTAGTCCACAGGAACTTTTTCCCTTCCACAAGATGTCATATAAGTCCGTTACACTGATGACATTATACTGATTGGACATAGGAAGGAAGAAATTTCAATGACTCTGGACTTACTGGTAAAACATTTGCATGCTAGGGAGTGGGAAATTGATCCAACAAAAATTCAGGTGCCTTCAACCTCTTTGAAATTTCCAGGGGTCCAGTGGTGTGGAGCATGCTGAGAAATTCCTTCTAAAGTGAGGGAAAAGATACTGAATCTGGCCCCTACCACAGCTAAAAAGGAGGCAAAACACCTAGTGGGCCTCTTTATATTTTGGAGGCAACCTATCTCTCATTTGGGTATGCTACAGCAACCTATTTATAAAGTGATTTGAAAAGCTGCTCATTTTGAGTGGGGCCCAGAAAAACAGAAGGCTCTGCAACAGGTTCAGTCTGCCTGTGCGAGCTGCTCTGCCACTTGGGATGTATGATCTGACTGATCCAATTGTACTTGAAGTGTCAGTGAAAGATAGAGATGCTGTGTGGAGTCTTTGGCAGGTTCCTATTGGTGAATCACAGTGTAGACTCTTAAGATTTAGGAGAAAAGGCTGGCCTTCCTCTGCAAATAACTATTCTCCTTTTGAGAAATAGCTTTTGGCTTGTTACTCAGTGTTAGTAAGGCATGAACGCTTAACAATGGGACACTAAGTCACCATGAGGCCTGAGCTGCCCATCATGAACTGGGAGTCTTCTGACCCAGAGCCATAAAGTCAACATGCACAGCAGCACTCCATCATTAAATGGAAGTGGTATGTACAAGATTGGGCCCAAGCAGGACCTGAAGACACAGTAAGTTCCGTGCGGAAATGGCCTTAATGCCCATGGTCTCCACTCCTGTCACATTACCTTCCTTCTCCCAGTTTGTAACTATGGCCTCTTAGGGAGTTCCTTACAATCAGTTGATTGAGGAAGAGAAATCCCGTGCCTGGTTTACAGATAGTTCTTCACAATATGAAGGCACCACTTGGAAGGGGACAGTGGCAGCACAGAAGCCCCTTTCTGGGACCTTGCTACAGGGCACTGACGAAAGGAAATCCTCTCAATGAGCAGAACTTCCAGCAATGCACCTGATTGTTCGCTTGACTTAGAGGCAAAAATGGCCAGGTATGTGAAGGTATACTGATCCATGGGCCAATGGTTTGGTGGGATCATCAGGGACTTGGAAGGATCACAATTGGAAAATTGGAGACAAGGAGGTATAGGGAAGAGATATGTAGATAGACCTCTCTGAACGGCCAAAGAAGTGAAAATATTTGTGTATCATTTGAAAGTTCACCAAAAGGTGACCTTGGCAGAGGAGGATTTTAACAATCAAGTGGATAGGATGACGTGTTCTGTGGAAATTAGTCATTCGCTTTCCCTAGCCACTCCCAGTCATTGCCAAATGAACTCATGAACAAAGAGGCCATAGTGACAGGAATGGAGGTTATGAATGGGCTCAACAACATGGACTTCCACTCACTAAGGCTGACTTGGCTATAGACACTGCAGGGTGCCCAATCTTCTAGCAACAGAAACCAACACTGACTCCTTGATATGGCACCATTCTTCAAGGTGATCAGCCAGCAACCTAGCGGCAGGTTGATTACATTGGATTTCTTCCATCATGGAAAGGGCAGCTTTTTGTTCTTACTTTAATAGACACCTACTCTGGATACAGATTTGCCTTCCTCGCACACAACATTTCTGACAAAACTACCATCCATGGACTTACAGAATGCCTTATCCACCATCATGGCATCCCATACTGTATCACCTCGGATCAAGGGACTCACTTCACAGCAAATGAAGTGTACCTATGGGCCCATGCTCATGGAATTCATTGGTGTAACCATGTTCCCCATCATCCTGAAGCAACTGGCTTGATAGAACAATGGAATGGCCTTCTAAAGACACAATTATGGTGCCAGCTAGGTGGCAATACCTTGCAGGATTGGGCCAGTCTTCTCCTGAAGACGGTATATACTCTAAGCCAGCATCCAATATATGGTGCTGTTTCTACCACAGCCAAGATTCGTGGGTCCAAGATTCAAGGGGTGGAAATGGAGTGACACCACTCACTATTACCCCTAGTGAACCACTCACAAAATTTTTACTTCTTTTCCCAGTGACCTTATGCTCTGTGGGTTTAGAGGTCTCAGTTCCAAAGGGAGGAATGTTCCCAGCTGGAGACACATCACTGATTTCATTGAACTGGAACTCAGGAATGCCACTCAGACACTTTGAGCAACTTATGTCTCTAGATAAACGGCAAAGAAGGGAGTTACCATATTGGCTGGTGTTACTGATCTTGATTACTAAGAGGAAATTGAATGGAAGTAAAGAAGAGTATCTCTGGAATACGGGAGATCCCTTGGGACATCTCTTAATACAATCATACTGTGTGATTAAAGTCAATGGAAAACTACAGCAACCCCATTCCTACGTTACTGCTAATGGCCCAGACCCTTCAGGAAAGAATGTTTGGTTCACCCCACCAGGCAAAGAACCATGAAGAGCTGAAGTGCTTGCTGAAGGGAAAAGGAATACGGAATGAGTGGTGGAAGAAGGTAGTTCTAAATACCAGCTATGACCACATGACCAGTTGCAGAAATGAGGACTGTAATTGTTATGAGTATTTGTTCCTTGAATGAGTGCAACAAATATTTTTGCTTTCTTCACTTATAAAATATACGATGTAAACTGGGCTACTGTACTTTCAGTTGTACGTGTGTTAGTTACATCATGTTAGACTCAAGCATAACTTTATAATTTTCTTTACTTTGAGATTATATAAGGTTTAAGGAGAAATGTACAGGTGTCAAGTTGAGAAGGGGTGGACTGTGATGGTTAAGGTTGTTTGTCAACTTGGCTGATCCATGATTCTCAGTAGTTGGGTAGTTATGACGTAGTTTGGCAGTTTTTTAATAATGTAATATCTTCCATAATGAGATCTGTTACAATGTAATTTCCTTCATGATGAGATCTGCTATGAGCAGCCAGTTAGTTGAAAGGGAGTTTCCTTAGGAATATAGCCTTCATCCAATATGTATGGACTTTCTAGTAAAGCTCTATGGCTTTTTGGTCTGCTGTGCATCCTACATTCAGCTCATCATTATCTGAATTCCAGTTCTTGGGATAGAGCCAGCAGCCTGCCATCTTACCTGCTAATCTTGGATTCATCAGCCCCTGCAGCTATATGAGTCAGGAGAAGCTTCCAGACTGATGCCTGATCCAAGAACTTGTGGCTTTCTAGCCTTTACAATCGCATGAGCTATTTCCTTGATATAAATCTCTCTCTCTCTATGTACATATATATATATACACACATACACATATGTATATATATGTACATATATATATATATATATACATGCTTCACTGGTTTTGCTTCTCTAGAGAACCCAGGCTAAGATAAAGCATTGATAACTAGACATCGAGGATTTCATTTTAGTTGGATCCACAGCCGACGAACACGAAAGCAGCAGTTAAGATATCAAACATAATGCATTGGGCAAATCTGCTGTGAAAGAACTCTTTACAGTGTTAAAAAGAAAAGATGTCACTTTGAGGACTAAGGTACACCTGACCCAAGCCATGATATTTTCAATTGCCTCATATGCATGTAAAAGCAGAACAAAGAATAAGGAAAACAAAAGAAAAATTGATGCATTTGAATCATAGTATTAGAGAAGAGTATTGAACATACCATAGACTGCCAAAAGAATGAACAAATCAGTCTTGCAAGAAGTACAGGCTGAGTGCTCCTCGTAAGCGAGGGTGGTGAGACTTCTTTCACTTACTTGGGACATGTTCTTAGGAAGAACTAGTCTCTGGAGAGGGATGTCATTCTTGTTAAAGTAGAGGATCAGTGAAAAATTGACACAGCGGCTGCTACAATCGGCTCAAATATAGCAACGATTATGAGGATGGCACTGGACTAGGCAAGGTTTCATTCCATTGTACGTAGGGTCACTGTGAGTTAGAAATGGCTCAACAGCACCTAACAACAACAACAACATGTTGAAGTTATAAGATACAAACTTATAGAACAATTTTTGTGTAATATATATGACAATTTTTGAACAAATGGAGTCCCTGGGTGACACAAACAGTTAACATGCTTGGCTGCTAACAGAAAGTTAGAGGTTTAAGTCCACTCATAGTACCTCAAGGAGCCTTGGTGGAGCAGTGGTTAAGAGCTACAGCTGCTAAGCAAAAGGTCAGAAGTACACGTCCACCAGCTGCTTCTTGGAAACCCTACGGGGCAGTTCTTCTCTGTCCCTAGCACCACTATGACTCACAATCCACTCAATGGCAATTTTTTTTGTTGTTTTTTTGATATAGCATCTCACAAGAGAAGCCTAATGATATGCTTCTGTTTATATACAAATGTCATACTTAGTGGCAAAAGCCTGGAAACTTTCATCCTAAGATCATATACAAACAAGGATGCCCTATTCTCACTGTTTCTATTCAGCATTGTATTAGAGGTTCTAGTCAGGGAAATCATTGTTGTGTGCTGTAAAGTCAATTCTGACTCTTAGCCATCTAATAGGGTTTTCGTAGGCTGTAATCTTTACGTGAGTAGATTGCCAGTCCTTCTCCTTCAGAGCCACTGGTGGGTTTGACCCACCAATCTTTCAGTAAGCAGCTGAGCACTTAACCATTGCAGCACCAGGACTCCTTCAACATTGTATTAGAGATTCTACTCAGGGAAATCAGGCAAGGGGAAAAAGGGCATCCTCATAGGAAAGGAAAAAGTAAAACTATCTTTATCTAAAAGTGGCATGATCTTGTACATAGAAAATCTTACAATATCCACTAAAAAGCTATTAGTTATAATAAACAAGTTCAAAAACCCCACCAGCAGACACCCTCAGTACCATTTTTTTTCTTCTTTTCTTTTTGATTTCTTTTCTCTCCTTCCCTTCCTTCCTCTCCTTTCTCCCTTCCACCTAGCTGTGCATACCATCTAAACAAGCACATGACTTCCTTGGGTCCACATTACCCCACCAGCAGTCTCCCTCAGCACCATTCTTTACTTTATTTTTTTTTTCTTTGTCAGTTACTTATCTCTCTCTCCCTTCCTTCTTTTACTTCCTCCCATCCAGCAAGCTCCATGTGCCAACCCCACCCCTTCTTGACAAGCTGTGCCACGCTGTTCGGCCACCATTTTATTCAATTTTTCTTTTTTCCTTCATTTTTTTTTTTTTTTGCTTCTGTTTCTCTCCCTGCTTTCTCTTCTTTCCCACACCTACTTTGCTGCACACTTTGCATCCTCCAACTTTCCTCCAGCCTATCTGCACAGTGCACTGACGGCTGCATCCCCAAGCAGCACAGACAGAGACCACCTGACCCCACACTGCACTGCCACCTGATCCCGCCTGTCGGCCCCAATACATGCCATAAATGATCCATCCCCACTTCTCGCCCTCTGCTGGACCTGCCCAGCTGCACATAGCAGAACAACTGACAATGCCCACTTGGACAACGTAGTGAGAATTATGGTGTCCATGGACAAGAAAGCAACAAAATATGACCAACCCACCTGCCCAGACATAACCAAATAAAACAAAAAAGCAGGATGAAACAAACAAATCTACAATCCATAAATGAAGAAAATAATTCTAGAATGTCTGAAAGACAACAGAGAATATCAAATCATAAAAAAAAAAGGACAGCATGGCCCCAGAAAGCATCCAAAATAAAACATCAGATGACCTTTTGGTAGAAGAAAAGTCACTGGAATTACCTGATAGGAATTCAAAACTCTAATATTCAGAGCTCTCCAAGAGAAGAAGGAAAACACGGACAAAAATAAGGAAAAAATAGACAAAATCATGAAAAAGACAGACAAAATCATGGAAGAATTCAAGCAAATAATACAGGAACAAAATGTCAAAATAAAGGAAAAATAGAAATCATACAAAAACAGCAATTAGAAATTCAAAAGATAAACAACAAAATTTTAGAAATGGACAGTGCAATAGAAAGTTTTAGAAGTAAATTTGAAACAATGGAAGATAGGATCAGCGATATAGAAGACAAATCCTTGGACACGAATTTGTTTGAGGAAAAATCAGAGGAAAGAATGAAGAAAAATGAAGAAACCCTGAGAATGATGTGGGATGCAATCAAAAGCAAAAATTTGTATGTGATCAGAGTTCCAGAACAGGGGGAGAAAACGGAAACACAGAAAGAATCATTGAAGATTTGCTGACAGAAAACTTCCCTAATATCATGAAAGATGAAAAGCTGATCTCCAGGAAGCTCAACGAACCCAATATAGGATATACCACAAAAGAATATCACCAAGACATGTCATAATCACACTCGTTAAGACCAAAGACAAAGAAAGAAATCTGAGAGCAGCTCAAGAAAAAAAATAAAAGTCACATACAAAGGGGAAACAATAAGACTAAGCTCTGATTACTTGGCTGAAACCATTCAGGCAAGAAGGCAATGGAATGACATATATAAAACCTTGGAAGAAAAAAAAAAGAAAGAATAATATATTCTGCAAAACTCACACTCAAATATGATGACAAAATTAGGACATTTCTAGATGAACAGAAATTAAGGGAATATGTAAAAACCAAAATAAACTTAAAAGAATTATTTAAGGGAGTCTTCGGTGACAGAACCACAAACATGACTCACCACATAAATAAAACATAACAAAATAATCACATGATAATCTTAAGTGATGAAGAAAAGACAATCAACAAACTCCAACACCCATTCCTAATAAAAACTCTCAATAAATTAGTTCTAGAGGGGAAACTCGTTAACATAATAAAGGGAATCTATATAAAACCAATAGCCAACATTTTTCTTAATGGAGAGAGGCTGAAAACATTTCTCTTGAGAACAGGAACAACACAAGGATGCCCTTTATCACCACTCCTATTTAACATTGTGTTGGAAGTCCCAGCTAGAATAATAAGGCAAAGAAAAGAAACAAAGGGCATCTAAACTGGTAAAGAAGAAGTAAAACTGCCCCTATTTGTGTATGATATGATACTATATGGAGAGAACAAAAAGACTTCATGAGAAAACTATTGGAACTTGTAGAAAGACTCAGAAGAGTAGCAGGATACAAGATAAACATTCAAAAATCAGTTGGATTCCTATACACCAATAAAGAGAACTATGAAAAAGAAATCAGGAAAGCAATACTACTCATAAAAGCCCCTAAAAAAATAAAATACTTAGGAATAACACTGACCCGAGATACAAAGAAAACTACAAAACACTACTGGAAGGAACAAAAAGAGACATACATAAATGGAAAAATGCTCTTGGATAGGCAGACTCAATATTGTGAAAATGTCAATTCTACCCAAAGCAATCTCCAATACAATGCAATCCCAATCCAAAAACCAACAGCATTCTTATAGTGATGGAAAAACTAATCATTAACTTTATATGGAGAGGAAAGAGGCAGGCCTCGGATAAGTAAAGCATTATTGAAGAAGAAGAATAAAGTAGGAGGACTCGCACTACCTGACCTCAGAACTTACTACAGAGCTAAGGTAGTCAAAACAGCCTGGTACCGGTACAATGATAGATACATTGACAAATCGAACAGAAATAAGAACGCAGAGGTAAATCCATCCACCTATGGTCACCTAATCTTCCACAAAGGCCCAAAGTCCATTAAATGAGGAAACAACAGTCTTTTTAACAAATGGTGCTGACAAAACAGGATGTCCATCTTCAAAAAAAAAATGAAACAGGAACCATACCTCACACCATACACAAAAACTAATTCAAAAAGATCAAAGACTAACATACAAAACCCAAAACTGTAAAGATCATAGAAGAAAAAATATGGTCAACCCTAGAGGCCCTAATACACGGCATAAACAGGATATAAACCATAACAAATAATACACAAACAGCAGAAGATAAGCTAGATAACTGGGATCTTCTAAAAATTAAACACTTACGCTCATCAAAAACTTCACCAAAAGAGTAAAAAGAGAACCTACAGACTAGGAAAAACTTTTTGGCTATGACATATTCCACAAAGGTCTAATCTCTAAAATTTGCAGGAAAATCCAACATCTCTACAACAAACAGACAAATAATCCAATTATTTGTTCAAAGAAGACATTTAGATGGCTAACAGACATATGAGGAAATGCCCGTGATCATTAGTCAGTAGAGAAATGCAAATCAAAACTATACTGCGATATCACCTCACACTGACATTACTGACATGACTCTAAGAAACAGAAAATAACACAGGTTGGAGAGGCTGTGGGGAGACTGGAACTCTTATGCACTGCTGGTGGGAATGCAAAATGGTACAACCATTTTGGAAAATGATAAGGTGCTTCCTTAAAAAATTAGAAATAGAAATACCATATGATCTAGCAATCCTGCTTTTAGGAATATATCCTAGAGAAATAAGAGCCATCACAGGAATAGACACATGCACACCCATGTTCATTTCGGCATAGTTCACAGTAGCAGAAAGATGTAAACAACCTAAGTGCCCATTAACAGATGAATGGATAAAAAAAATTATGGTACATACACAATGGAATACAATGCAACGATAAAGAACAGTGATGAATGTGAAAAGCATCTCACAACATGGATGAATCTGGAGGGCATTATGATGAGTGAAATAAGTCAATCACAAGAGGACAAATATTGTATGAGACCACTATTAAAAAAATTCATGAAAAGGTTTACACACAAAAAGAAATACTTTTTGATTGTTAAGAGGGAGGGGAGGGAGGGAGAGGGAAAAACACTAAATAGACAATCTGAAAGTGGTAACCTGGGTGGGGTTACAAGATTATGGTGAGAAAAGTCATACTAAGTAATTCATTATACCACAAAACTGCACTGAAGGCATTGGCAAAAAACAAGGCTCCAGGAATTGACAGAAAACCAACTGAGATGTCTCAACAAACAGATGCAGCACTGGAGGTGCTCACGCATCTATGCCAAGAATTTTGGAAGATGGGTGCTGGCCAACCTACTGGAAGAGATTCATATTTGTATCCATTCCAAAGAAAGGTGGTCCAACAGAATGCAGAAATTATAAAACAATGTCATTAATATCACACAAGCAAAATTTTGCTGAAGATCATTCAAAAGTGGTTGCAGCAGCAGATCAACAGGAAGCTGTCAGAAATTTAAACCGGATTCAGAAGAGGGCCTGGAACAAGTAAATGACATCATAGCTGATGTCAGATGAATCATGGCTGAAAGCAGAGAATACCAGAAAGATGTTTACCTGTGTTCTATTGACTATGCAAAAGCATTTGACTGCATGGATCATAACAAATTATGAATAACATTGTGAACAATGGGAATTCCGGAACTTCATTGCTAACCTTGAAGAACCTGTACGTAGACCAATATGCAGCCGTTTTAACAGAACAAGGGGATGCTGTTTGGTTTAAAGTTAGGGAAGGTGTGTTTCAGGGTTGTATTCTTTCACCTATGTATTCTGCCTGTATCATGAGCAAATAATTCCAGAAGCTGGAACATATGAAGAAGAATGCCATATCAGAATTGGAAGGAGAATCATCAACAACCTGAGATATGCAGATGAAACAACCTTGCTTGCTGAAAGTGAAGAAGATTTGAAACACTTACTGATGAAAATCAAAGACTACAGCCTTCAGTATGGATTACACCTCAACATAAAGAAAACAAAAATACTCACAAGTGAACCAACAAGCAACATCATGATAAATGGAGAAAGATTGAAGATGTCAAGGATTTCATTTTACTTGTATCCACAATCAATGCCCATGGAAGCAGCAGTCAAGAAATCAAAGGATGTATTGCAATGGGCAAAAGACCTCTTTAAAATATTAAAAAGCAAAGATGTCACTTTAAGAACAAAGGTGTGCCTGACCCAAGCCAAGATATTTTCAATTGCTTCATATGCACATGAAAGCCAGACAATGAATAAGGAAGACCAAAGAAGAACTGATGCATTTGAATTATGGTGTTGTGGAAGAATTTGGACTATAACATGGACCTCCAGAAGAATGAACAAACCTGTGTTGGAAGAACTACAGCCAAAATGCTCATTAGAATTAAGGATGGAAAGACTGTCTCTCGTCCTTTGGACATATTATCAGGAGGGACTAGTCTTTGGAGAAGGACACCATGCTTGGAGTAGAGGATCTGTGAAAAAGAGGAAGACCCTTGTTATGGATTGAATTATGTCCCCCAAAAATGTGTGTCAACTTAGCTGGGCCATGATTCCCAGTATTGTGTGATTGTCCAACATTTTGTTATCTAATGTGATTTTCCTAGGTGTTGTAAATCCTACCTCTATGATGTTAATGAGGCTGAATTAGAGGCAGTTTTTCTAATAAGGCGGGACTCAATCTACAAGATTAGGTTGTGTCTTAACTATCTCTTTTGAGATATAAAAGATAGAAGCAAGCAGAGAGACATGGGGACCTCATACCACCAGGAAACAAGAGGCGGGAGAATAGCACAACCTTTAGACCCAGAGTCCCTGTGCTGAGAAGCTCCTCGACTGGAGAAGATTGATGACTAGGACCTCCTCCCAGAGTTGACAGAGAAAGAAAGCCTTCCCCTGGAGGTGACACCTTGAATTAAGACTACTAACCTCCTAGACTGTGAGAGAATTAAATTCTCTTTGCTAAAGCCATCCACTTGTGGTATTTCTGTTATAACAGCACTAGATAACTAAGACAACCCTCAACAAGGTGGATGGACACAGTGGCTGCAACAATGGGCTCAAGTATGACAACGAATATGAGGATGGCACAGGACAGGGCAATATTTTCTTCTGTTGCACATAGGGTTGCTATGGGTCAGAACTGACTTGAAGGGACCTAACAACAACGGCAATAAAGCCAACACTAACACACTTGAGGAACTGTGCTTCATAGTTCAATCATGTATATGAGACTAATAGACACATCAGCCCAAAAGCAAGGAAAAGAAGGCAAGAAGGGACAGGAAAACTGGACACATGGAAACAGGGAACCCAGGGTGAAGAAGGGGACAGTGTTGACACATCGAGGGGTTGGAAACCAATGTTACAAAACAATTTGTATATTAAGTGTTTAATGAGAAACTAATTTGCCCTGTAAACTTTCAGCTAAAGCACAATTTAAAAAAAAAAAAGTGACATGATTTTGTACACAGAAAATCTTAACATAACCACTAAAAAGCTATTAGTTATAATAAACAAGTACAAAGAAGTTGCAGGATACAAAATCAACATACAAAAATCAACTGCACTTATATACATTTAAAATGAATAATTAAAAATTATTATATATTAAATAAAAATATATAAATGGAAAAAAAGAAATTCTGGGTTTGAAAAAAAAACTGAAATGAAAAATTCACTAAAGAGCATACCTGAGCTAGATCTGGCAGATTTTAAGATAGATCAATCTGTTTGCTGAGCAGATAATCCAAGAAGCTGGACTATATCAAGAGGAACGTGGCTTCAGAATTGGAGGAAGACTCATTAACAACCTGCAGTATGCAGATGACACAACTTTGCTTGCTAAAAGTGAAGAGGATTTGAAGCCCTTACTGATGAAGATCAAAGACTACAACCTTCAGTATGGATTACATCTCAACATTAAGAAAACAAAAATCCTCACAATTGGATCAATAAGCAACAACATGATAAAACAGAGAAAATATTGAAGTTGTCAATGATTTCATTTTGCTGGGATCCATAATCAACGCCCATGGAAGCAACAGTCAAGAAATCAAATGACACGTTGCATTGGTTAAATCTGCTGCAAAAGACCTCTTTAAAGTGTTTAAAAAAGCAAAAAGCCAACTTGTCCAAGGCAAGGTCATGGAAATTCTGTAGATACATCCAAACACGCTGAGGGACTGAATTACTGGGCTGAAGACTGTGGGGACCATGATCGCGGGAAACATCTAGCTCAATTGTCAATAACACAGTTTATAAAGAAAATGTTTTACATTCTACTTTGGTGAGTAGCATTTGGGGTCTTAAAAGCTTGTGAGTGGCCATCTAAGATACTCCACTGGTCTCATCCAGTGTGGAGCAAGGGAGAATGAAGAAAACAAAAGACACAAGGGAAAGATTAGTCCAGATGACTAATAGACCACAAATACTACTACTTCCACCAGACTGAGTCCAGCACAACTACATGGTGCCCGGTGGAGAGGGATGACACTAGAGGGTCCTGAACAGAGCTGGAGAAAAATGCAGAACAAAATTCTAACTTACACACAGAAAAAAAAGACCAGACCTACTGGTCTGACAGATACTGGAGAAAACCCAAGGGTATGGCCCCTGGACACCCTTTTAGCTCAGTAAAGAAGTCACTCCTGAGCTTCACTGTTCAGCCAAAGATTAGACTGGCCCATAAAACAAACTGAGACTGGATGAGCACACCAGCTTAGGGGCAAGGACGAGAAGGCAGGAGGAAACAGGAAAGCTGACGGTGGTGAATCCAAAGTCGAGAGGGGGAGAGTGTTGGCATGTCATGAGGTTGGTGATCAATGTCACAAAACAATGTGTGTACTAATTGTTTAATGAAAAACTAGTTTGTTCTGTAAACCTTCATCTAAAGCACAATAAAAAGAAAAAAAATGACACAAAAAAAAGCAAAGATGTCACTCTGAGGACTAAAATGCACCTGACCAAGCCACGGTATTTTCAATCACCTCATATGCATGGGAAAACTGGACAGTGAATGACGAAAACCAAAGAAGGATTGATGCATATGAATTTGGGTGTTGACGAAGAATATTGAATACACCATGGACTGCCAGAAGAACAAACAAATCAGTCTTGGAGAAAGTACAGCCAGAGTGCTCCTTGGAATCAAGGATGGTGACAAGTCCTCTTAAGCACTTTTGACATGCAATTAGGAGGCCTTAGTCCCTGGAGAAGGACATCATGCTTGGCAAGGTACAGGGTCAGCGAAAAAGAGGAAGACCCTCCACAAGATGGATTGACACAGTGGCTCCAACACTAGGATCAAACACAGCAACGATTAGGAGGATGACACAGAACATGCCAGTATTTCGTTCTGTTGTACATAGGGTCTATGAGTTAGAACCAACTGGATGGCACCTAACAACAACAAGATAGATCAATACAGTTGATCCAATCTGAAGAACAGGAGGAAAAGAAAGAAAGAAGGAAGGAATGTCAACAAAGCCTCAAAGAAATGTGTGATGCCATCACATGTACCAACATATTGTAAAGGGAGTCCTAGGGGAGCATCACCACCATTCACAATAACATCAAAAAGGATAAAATACTTGGCATCAAATTTAACAATAGCAATGGAAACTGATCATGTCATGGCGCTGAGTCTTGTTGCCTGCCCCTAGCCGCCTGTTGACAAACATTATGATTACTACGCCACTGAGAACATTTCCAATCCTAGTGTCTGGATTTTAGACTTGGGGAGATTAAATAAACAACCTTACATAAATGCATTAATTTTCTATATTTTAATATCTGTAGATCAATGACTTTAAAATATGTTTGTGATGAAATCTACGGACACTTAAGATAAAGTACCCAAAGACTTCATTTTTTATATGGTTTCGTATACCTTCTGAAGTCAAGCAATCCATCTTTAAAAACACTTAAATCAGTGTCACATTAAATTTCAGTAGACCACCTTCCTTAGAAATAGCTGGGATGTTGTTTAAGTTCCTTTAGCTCTACCACAGATCTACATAAGAACATCCAAGATTCTGACATAAATCTCTATTTTCTTATGAAATGTTGCTAGTCTTGTAGCTACTAATGTTAACAAACTGCTGCTCTAGATCCTGAAATATCAGTAATGAAGGAGAGACCAGAATTTTTAGCTTCTTTGGCATGTTGTTTAACAGATCATAGATACCCATCAGAGAAATCAGAAACAACACTGTAACTGACTTCATTTACAGTGGAACAAATTTGAGAAAAATGTAGGGTAGACCAGACCTATAAGACCCATGTTGACCTCACATTGGGATATTCGGGGGAAGCCATTCTTTAAAGGGGATTATAAAAGGATTTTCAGGTTCCAAGTAATTTGGTTGATGTAAATATTTAGCATTCCCCCTTAAGCTACAGCTTCTGTTTACCACATTTAAACCTGAAAAAAAGATGATGATAGAAACCAAGAACCAAGCAATTGCCTCACTACCAAGAAGAAAAAGCGTGACTTATTAAAAATTAAAGAAAAACACCCAACCAAAATTTGGTTTCCTCTTTTACACTGACTGCTCTGTGAATTTGCATGCTTTGTGCCAGTTCCATTTCCTCCTTGGGTCAGGTGCCTTATCTATGAAATGGGAGAATTGATATTTAATGTCCCTTCAAACTATAAATTTTGTAGTGGCAGATAACAATTACTTTTAATATTTAATTACCTCAGCAATAAGTATTTACTATGCACTTAATAAATAGTGGAACCATTGAAAGCAAGAGATGTATTTCCTACTTTATTCCTACCTATAATGAATCAACATTCAAAAATTCTGAAAGCTAAAATACCTAACTTCTCCTAGCCACATAATCTAATTTTAAATAGCCTTATAATCATCTTATTTCTTGTAAGTAGAAAGAGTGCAGTTTATTAAATGTTTAGATTGCTCATCAAATCCAACCTTGATATTGTTATTTAAGGTTAATAATTCCTGGGCTTCATAGTCCTCTTTTTCCTTTTCTGTATTTTGTCTACTCACTGCTAGAATGAAAGCTTTATGAAAGTAGGAATTTCTATCTATTTTGCTCACCTCTTCAGAATTGATTTAAAGAATGACAGAAGCCTGTGAACACAAAGTTTCTTTAACTAGCAGATGAGAATATTCTCAAGGTAATGGTGAAACTTTTTCATGGGGTGCTTAATCTTCTCAGAGCCAAGATGTTATAGAAAGATAACTACTTCACTCATCTTCCATTTGATTAAGGTAGTTCACTCTTTTCATACCTACCAACTCCTTGCACTCACACTCTGTAGAGTGCATACAGTTATCACTCACATTTTGGAAAAGAATACCAACTTGAGAATGTTTAAGTGACCTCCTGAAGAGTCAAAGATCTGGTGGTGATTGCATTAATGTTTGGATGGCATAAATATCCCTATGAAGAATGACTCATTATGAGGTAAACGATAAAGTTTCCATTAAGTAGACGATTTGGAGGAAGTGTCTTAGAAAACTCCTTGGGTGTGAGAACTAAATGGAATTTTCAGAGTCATTGGGATTCAAAGGGGGATTGTTGGGAAAGAAACTGGCAAGTAAAACACAATAGGACTCCAAAGGGAATATAGGATGCACACTGATCAAATGGATATGCACCTCTTTGCAATGATGGATCCCAAGTATGAGACATTCATTCATTCATTCATTCATGTAACAAATAGTTCAAGGGAACCTATTACATGTCTGGCTCTTCCTAGGCCCTGGGGATAAAGGTTTGAAAATAAATGGTCCTTTTCTTCAATGAGTCCATGATCTAGCTGCGTAGACCATCAGTTACGAAGCAATAAGGTAATTTTTATGATGCAGGAGTTCGTCAGTAATTGGAATACATTATGATTTATTAGGAATACATATGTGGAAAAAAAAGGCCTTTGTATGATGCAGATAGTGTGTGAGCAAGAGTGACATGAGATGAAGCTGGGTGGCAGACAGGGTTCCAATCATGAAGAATTCTGAATGTCATGCTTAGAAGTTTGAATTTTATCTTTTAGGGAGTATGGAGCCACTGAAGAATTTTGAGTGGGAGGGAAATATCAGGTTTTTGTTTTTAAATATTACATTAGTGATTCATAGGTAATTCATGGGATAGAAAAGACCATGAAACTTAAACTTGGGAGGAGGTTCTGTTAATGCGGGCCCAAGCTAAACCAGTATAGGTAGAAAAGTTCCCGTGGAACATAATAAAGGAGACTACGAGATGGAATGGAAGGACATGGATCTTGAGGGCAGAAATACTCAACATTAAATTTCCTCTCATTTTGTTGGATTAGTGTCACTTTACAGTGGTATATCACTTCTGTTAATCACTTCAAGTTTTTGAAAATAGGATGGCTAAGGTAAGTCGACAGAGAAAACAGAAGATATTAATACTAACCTGCATCTCAGATACATTGCCATTCAAAGGATTGCCTACATTTTTTTCTTTCTTCTTGATAATAAAAAGATCTTGGTTTTACTTTCTGGCCAGATGTCCACTTCCCTTGCTGGCTAGAGGGTCCTTCCCTTGTGGCTGGAAGACCCTGCTTACCACAGTTGGCAAGAAGATCCTAATTTTCCTTGCTCTTTAGAGGATTCTAGATTCCCTTTTTTCTATTAGATTCTTCTGTATCCCCTTCCAGAATCCAAGCCTCTGGAATCCTATGAGGGTTGAAAACTCCTGGCCTACTTTGCTGATTTTGATTTCCTGGTTTCTTTGGCTGGATATATACCCCGGTTTTCCTTGCAAACTAAATGTCCCCTGCTTTCCTTGTGTGTTACCACATCTTTGCTTATTAGAATCCTTTGGTCCTCCTTGATGGCTAGCTTCATTTTTCCCACTCTAGAATAAGTGCAAGTTCTGGGCTCTCTTCTAGTTTGAAAACACTTGTTTTCTGAATCCTGGTTGAAGAAACTGAAATGGTATCATAAGTAAAAAAAATTAAAATAAATTTACTTAATTTCAAAGTGTTAAGATATAGTATGCATTTAATGCCTTTGATTTTTAAACCAAACCTCAATATAAGATCCTGTTATATCATCTCATACCTTGAATATTTTGTTTCCTTTGTCCTTATCTTGACTACAGTGGATGGTTTTCAAAAATCATGGAGTACATTTCTCACTTATAAGAGTCAGAACATTTTTACCTGGGCCTTCCTACTTTCCCAAAATTATTTAAATAATTTCCTGATGAATCAAAGACCCTCTACTCAAAGTCTATTTGAAACTATTTCACATCACGTAATCCCCCCTCACTGTCCCAAACTCCCTGAACTTTCCATATACAAAATCTGGCAGACATTAGCCAACCTGCCATCTACTTTCCTCTCTGAATGTTCTCTGTAGCCATTTCCTTCCCTTTCTCCTGTCCCAAAGACATAGGCTTTGTCAAACTACCTCCTGTCATAAAGATATGAGGAGTTTTTCCTTAGGATAAAGTCAATTAGCTACCAGAAATCATCACTACAATTTCAGGTGATTTTAGGATAGACTCTGTTTGGCTAATGGTGCACTGAAATCTCTCACTTGAGGACTATTGTTGTTAGGTGCCATTGAGTCGGTTCAGACTCATAGTGACCCTCTGCACAACAGAAGAAAACACTGCCCGGTCCTGCACCATGCCCACAATCGCTGTTATGCTTGAGCTCATTGTTGCAGCCACTGTGTGAATCTATCTCATTGAGGGTCTTCCTCTTTTTTGCTGACCCTGTACTTTACCAAGCATGATGTCTTTCTCCAGGGATTGATCCCTCCTGACAACATGTCCAAAGTAAGTAAAACATGGTCTCGCCATCCCTGCTTCTAAGGAGCATTCTGGTTGTACTTCTTCCAAGACAGATTTGTTCATTCATTTGACAGTCCTTGTTCTATTCAGTAGTCTTCTCCAACACCACGATTCAAAGACATCAATCCTTCTTTGGTCTTCCTTACTCATTGACCAGCTTTCATATGCATATGATGTGATTGAAAATACCATGGCTTGGGTCATGCACACCTTCTTAGTCTTCAAGGTGACGTCTTTGCTTTTTAACACTTTAAAGAGGTCTTTTGCAGCAGATCTGCCCCAATGCAATGTGTCTTTTGATTTCTTGACTGCTGCTTCCATGGGTGTTGATTGCAGATCCAAGTAAAATGAAATCCTTGACAACTTCAATCTTTTCCCCTTTTATCATGATGTTGCTTATTGGTCCAGTTGTGAGGAATTTTGTTTTCTTTATGTTGAGATGTAATCCATACTGAAGGTTGTGGTGTTGGAACTTCATCAGTAAGTTCTTCAAGTCCTCTTCACTTTCAGCAAGCAAGGTTGTGTCATCTGCTTAACACAGGTTGCTAATGAGTATTCCTCCAATCCTGATACAGTGTTCTTCTTCATATAGTCCAGCTTCTCTGATTATTTGCTCAGCATACAGATTAAATAGCTATGGTGAAAGGATACAACCCTGACGCACACCTTTCCTGACTTTAAACCACGCAGTATCCCCTTGTTCTTTCCGAACAACTGCCTCTTGATCTATGTACAGGTTCCTCATGAGCACAAGTACATGTTCTGGAATTCCCATTCTTTGCAATGTTATCCGTAAGTTATTATAATCCACATAGTCCAATGATATTGTTTGATATTAATGATATTATTCAATAATTTCTGCATTTGGTTGGATAAACTTTCTTGGGAACAGGCACAAATATGGATCTCTGACAGCTGGTAGACCAGGTAGCTGTCTTCCAAATTTCTTGGTATAGATGAGTGAGCACTTCCAGTGCTACACTTATTTCTTAAAACATCTCAATTGATATTCCATCAATTCCTGGAGCCTTGTTTTTCGCCAACGCCTTCAGTGCAGACTTGAGGACTAGTTGTCATTTATCTTGAGAACATGTGTATAAAGGGGTTTATCTTACTGGATTTACAAAAAAGGTAAGATTTCTTTCTGTCTTTGCAATCTCTTTAGCCAACTACCTGTGGTGTGCATCGCATTTTGGTTTAATGCTTACTCAATAATAAAACTGTTTTCTCTTTCACCTACTTTTGTGGAGAAGATTTTGGAGTTGGCAGATTTTTTTTTAATTACGTTTCCTGAACCAGAGGGAAGCTCTCAAGACAGACATAGTCTTCAGAGCCATCGGTCTTTTTCCGCACTGAATTCTCTGTGTGAGGTAAGTCAATTGAGAAATGTAGGAGGGTAGCCCTGGTGTGGAGCATTGCTGTGGGGACTGTTCTCATTCATTTCTTCCAAAATACCTGTTCCTATTTTGCTAATGAAAACACTGAGATTCAAACGTGCATGTTGACTTTCAATGCAGCCAATCTCCTTCTGGACTGACTGAAAAGATGGGAGACTGATCAGCTTTTTCCCATGTGTTCACAGAGGTCTTATTTTGGGATTTCTCACATTTCAAGGGGGCTTCTGTTGACACATTTGTTCTGAATCTGAGAATTGGCAACATTTTAGAGAAAGTTTCCCCCAAAGTAAGAATTTAGGGGTTAGAACTGTTCCTTTACAAATAAGAAAATTTCTAAAATGTGGTCCTGAAATTCATTTGTCTATCCAATGGAAATGGGCAATGTGTCTTGCATTGTTAATACAAACATTCCAAGGAGTTTCTACCACAGATGTGTTCAAATGTCTTTCTTCTCATCATGTATCAAAGCTCTTTGCGTCATCTTGACCTTTATTCTACAAATGAGAAAAATTTCCAGGCCTGGGTGGAACACTTCACATATCCTTGAAATACAGGAATTTTTCTACTGTAACTAAGGAATAGATTGTTTTATTGGATTTATAATACTTAAATTGGTAAAATAGAAGAGGGCATGTTACAAATTCCTTTAAAATATTATCACTGGATCTTTTTTTTTCTTTTTTAAATATTAAAGAGGTGGAGGCTGTATGGCAGATTAGAATGGGCAGTAGTCCTTAGTTCCTTGTACATCTCTAAATTAAATACCTTTGACAAACTTTTTTTGTTTTTTGAGGTTAGATTCCATGGTTGTTGAATGCAAAGTATAGGGAGGAATGATCTCTTACAGATATGGTGTCCCTTGACCATTTAGTTTGTCATTTTCCAGCTCTGAGTCACCTAAAGTCAAGAATTGTGTAAGAAAAAAACTCATTAATACCTCGGGGAGAAGACATGTTATCTTCCTTAAAGATGAAGGAGTCCAAGAATTTCAGAATAAACTAGCTGTGGAAAATTTAGACAGAGCCCTGACGTATGAGCGGAGTACTGATAAATATCTTCATATTTGAGTAACTTCATGCAATGCAGTACCTGCCAACAGAATGCGACTCTTTATAAAGCTTTTAAAAAATGATTTCTTCAAGAAGAGTGTTAATCCAACAAAAAACAAAACAAAACAAAAAACCCTTTGCAGTTGAGTCAGTTCTGAGTTATGGCTATCCCATGTGTTAGAGTAGAACAGTTCCATAGGATTTTCTTAGTTGAAATCTTTACCAAAGCACATCACCATACCTTTTTTCTATGGCGCCGCTAGGTGAGTTCGAATCACCAAACTTTTAGGTTAGTAGCCAAGTATTAGGAGTTACTAAAAAATAATACATGACACTATTTTTCACAGAGCTAGATTATTTTGGAGTTATTTTTTAAGATTTGAATATATTTGAAGTTTATTTTTTAATATTGCCACAAAATTCTCATTTCATTTTAATTTCTTGCAGTGCCTTGAGTTGGCAATTTGTGTAAACCTCTACTACCAATATATGTGGAGGCTTCTTAGATTTTTTTAACTATTTTGTGGTTGCAGAAATAGTAATTTCAAAATTGTTGAGTTACAGACAATCAAGAAGTTACTATTAATTCATTTGTAAGTTGAAAAATGTACATTTTAAAGCCCTTTTCAGTTGCTCAAAACACAGCAAAATTCACCAAACAAAATATAAGAAAGAATGATTTTTCAAAATAGAGTATCATTATCATTATTGTTGTTATTATTTTTGTACTAAGTTAAAGAAATAGAATCTAACCAGAGGTAAGAAACCATTTGGCATTATCTAAACAAGGTGATAACATGCTTACCCTATTACCCCAAAATCATTGCCACTAATTACTATTGCACACAATATTTGAGAAATGTAAAAGTATGTTTAGAGTAAAATTGTCCTTACTAGACATGAAACTAAAAAAAGCAACCCAATTATCAATTTGTAGTAGCATTGGTAATAATGATTTTCATATATTCACATAGTTGAAAATTACAGAGGTCAAAATAAATGAGCAAAAGTCTCAACATCTGCATATATAAAGGACTCATGTGAGTGTAAAAGACACTTCTTATATGCAGACATATAGTATTGTATTTTTGTGTGTGTAAATTACCAAGATATCCAAAACGAAAGAAAAATATATATGCAGCCTGCGCAGAACAAACTGAAATACTTCTGTAAAGGCCAACAAAACACACTTATGCCTTTTTTTAAAGTTATCATTTTTTAAAGTAGTTTTGTATTTGAATGTTCAAAGTAACCATGTTGAATGTTCTACAAATGTGTAAATCAGTTCATTTAACTTCATTCATTTTATTTGAATTACTAATGGAAAAGTCGTAACTTAAATGATGTAATCTGAAGCCCAGGTGCTGAACAGTACACCTCTGCAATGGCCATGAGAATAAGCCTTGCAGACCTCCAGCTGCAGAGATTGTAATTGAGCAAGGACCCTGACTGCTGACTGCTGCACTCTGATATTCATCACAATGGGCCCACTCAAGACATTCCAGGACTCCTCTGATGATTGAATTTGCCTCCTAAACCCCATAATAGCCTTCAAAAGATATGTTTGAACTTTTTTTTTTTTGCTACTGTCACAAAATTCTCACTTCATTACTTGCAGTTTCTTGAGTTGTCAGTTCTCATAAATTTCTACTATGAGTATAGATTCTTAGATATTTTTAACTGTGCTATGGTTGGATAAACACCTTTCTTAGGGTGGACACTTGCATCCAAACAACCTCCGTTCTCTCCACTCTAAAAGTGTTTATGGTCTAAGACTCTGCCAGTTTACCCTGCCTCCCTCCCCATTTTCTTTAACAGGTGTTTCCTCTGATAAAATCTTTGCACTTTTCTTCTTGAAATTGTATCTTCTTGGAGAACTTGGAGTAGCACAATCCCTAATAGTCTTCTTTCTTTAGTTGTGTCCGAAGACTAAGTCAGGACTGAGCAAGTAGGGAGGGTCAAGTGACTCCACAGAGGGAAAGACATGAGCCTGGGGGAAGGCAGGGTCCAGCTGCTTGGATAAGAGTCCCATGTTCAAATCCTCCTCATTGAGAAGGACTTTGTGCACTACCCAGAGATTTAAATGTGTTCTTTTCATCATTCTTTTTTTTTCCTCTGACTCTTTCTTACTCTACAGAGAATGCTGAGGCAAATTTAACATTCCTCATTATGGCAAATGTTGACCTTTTTAACGGAACAACACATTTTTATGGCTTTTAGTTTTTTCCCCACTTTGCAGTGCATTGTGCAGCCAATTAGTTTTTGCAGTCAGTATCTTACATTCCTAAAACACTATACATTAATAAAATCCTAATAGTGCCAGTGTCAGATGTTAAGATCTAATGTAATTAAAGGTAGATGTAGTCACTGCCCTCTAGGAAATTTCTAAGTGCTGTTTATAGCAATTGTCCAGTGGAGAATGGGAACTCTTCTTTATTGAGTGACTACTCACCACAAAAGCTGCATGAGAGTTTCCCACAAGTTATCTAGCTTGGTTATTGTAAGAATATTGTTAGGTAGACATTGAATGTATATTTTAGGCATAATGGTGAGACACAGGAAATTAATGTTTAATTAATATTTAATTAATTTTGTCTAAAACATATTTTGGTAACAGAGTTTTATTAGAAAACTTGCCATTTTATTCTTTCCTAAAACAGCTTTATTGTGGAATTTTTTAAAATTTTATTTATATTGTTGTTCTTCTTGAGAACACACCAGCAAAACATACAACAATTTGACAGTTTCTACGTGTACAATTCAGTGACATTTATTTCATTCTTTGATTTATGCAACCATTCTCAACCTCTTCTTCTGAGTTGTTCCTCCCCATTAACATGAACTCACTGCCTGGTAAGTTTCTTATCTATTCTTTCTAGCTCTTGTTGTCAATTTGATACTATATAGATAGTTCTTAAAAAAGCATGATCATAAGGCAGACATTTTTTACTAGTTAAGCTAAACTATTGTTTGGTTTTAAGAAGACTTCAGGGAATATTTTTGGTTTAAGGGTTAAAGATTATCTCAGTGCAATACTTTCAGGGGTTCATCTAGCCTCCATCACTCCAGAAAATCTGGAGTCCCTAAGAATTTGAAATTCTGTTCTACCTTTCCCTCCTTTTGATCTAAATTCTTCTATAGAATCTTTGATCAAAATGTTCAGTAATGGTAGAACTTCCAGTTCATCTAGTCTCATGGCAAAGGAGGCAGTTGTTCATGGAGGCAGTTAGCCACACATTCCATTTCCTCCTCCTATTCCTCGAGTCTCTCCTTCTTCCTCTGTTGCTCCAGGTGAATAGGAACCGATTGGTGTAACTTTCATGGCTGCTTGAAAGCTTTTAAGACCTCAGGCACCACTCAGTGAACTGGAAGGTAGAAAAGAAGCACTAAGCACATTATTAAGCCAACTATCTGGGCTATCCCATGAAACTATGACCCTAAACATCTAAACCAAAGAATCTAATACTATGAGGTGTCTGGTTGTAAATAGACAGCGTCACCAGGTAGTTTTTGTCATTGTTGTAAATATGTGTATCACACAACTTTTGCCAATTCAACTTCTTATGTGTGTACAACTTATTGACAGCACTTACAATAATCAGCTGTGCAACTCTACCCTTAATCAATGTGATTTTTTCATCACTGTAAACTGTAACTCAGTACTCCTTAAGCAAGAACCCCTTCCTTTCCCTTTCCCTCCTGCTCCTGGTAACCACTAAAAAATTTTGGTCTCTATACATCTGCCGTTTCTTGTCTTTTTATTTAAGTGAGGTCATACAATATTTGTCCCTTTGTGATTGACTTATTTCACTCAGCATAATGTCTTTAAGTTCCATCCATATTGTAGCATATATGACTTTCTCCTACTGACTGAGTAGTATCCTATTCTATGTAGGTACAACATTTTCAATACCTATTCATCTGTTGATGGGCATTAAGTTGTTTCTGCCTATTGGCTATTATTAATAGTGCTGCAGTGAATATTGGTGTACAAATCTCTGAGTCTCTGCTTTCAAGTCTTTTGAGTATATACCCAGGAGTGGAATTGTTGGGTCATATTGTAGTTCTATTTTTATTTGTTTTTTTTTTTTTTTTTTTTTGAGGTCCTGCCATATTTTTCCACAAAGGCTATATCACTTTGCATTCCCACCAACAATGAATAGGGCTCTAAATTTCCCTACCTTCTTGCCAACATTTGGTATTTTCTGATTTTTTTTAACAGTCCTAGTGGGAGTAAAATGGTATCTCATTATGGTTTTGATTTACGTCTCTGGTATCTATTGACATTGAGCATTTTTCATGTGTTTGGTGGCCATATGAAAGCCCTTTTGGATGAAATGTCTGTTCAAATCCTTTGCCCATTTTATTAGTAGGTTGTCTTTTTGTTACTAGGTTGTCAAAGTTTTATATATATTTTGGTTATTAGATTTTTATCCTATATATGGTTTCCAAAGATTTTCTCCCATTCAGTAGCTTATCTTTTCATGTTTTTGGTAAAGTCTTCTGATGAACAAAATTTTTTAATTTTTATGAGGTTCCATTCATTTATTTTGTCTTTTACTGTTTGTGCTTTTTTATTATGTTAGATAATCCGTGGTTAAAGGCTAGGTCCTACAGCGTTGCCCCTACATTTTCTTCTAAGAATTTTATGGTTTTAGTTTGCATATTTAGGTCCTTAATCCATTTTGATTTTGTTTTTGTGAATGGGGTGAGGCATGGATCCTGTTTCATTTTTCTGCATGGGGAAATCCAGTTTTTGCAACACCATTTATTGAAGAGCTTCTTCTTTCCCCCATCAAATGGACTTAGCACCCTTGTCAAAAATCAGTTGTCTATAGATGTGTGGGTTTATTACTGGACTCTAATTCAATTCCATCAGTCCATGTGTCTACTGTTATATCAGTACTAGGCTGTTTTGTTTACTGTAGTTGTATAATATGTTTTAAAGTCAGGAAGTGTGAACCCTCCTACTTTGTTCTTCTCTTTCAACTTTGCTTTAGCTTAGCTATTTGGGGCATTTTGGCATTCCATAAAAATTTGAGCGCTGTTTTTTCCATTTCTGAAAAGAGGGCTTTGGAATTTTGATTGGGATTGCATCGAATCTATAGATCGCTTTGAGTAGTATTGACATCTTAACAGTATTATGCCTTGCAATCTATTAACACGGAACACCTTTTCATTTTTTCAAGTCTTCTTTAATGTCTTTCAGTGGAGTTTTATAATTTTCCTTGTATAAATCCTGCACATCCCTGTTAAACTTATTCCTAGTTATTTTATTCTCTTAGATGCTATTGTAAATGAAACTGATTCCCTAATTTCTCTTTCAGAATTCTCATTGCTGGTATATAGAAACCAAAATGATTTTTAGTTTGTTGACCTTGTACCCTGCAACTCTGCTAAATTCCTCTATTAGCTCTAGAAATTTTCTTGAAGATTCTTTGGGATTTTCTATATATAGAATCTTATCATCTGCGAATAGAGATAGTTTTACTTCTTTTCCAATCTGGATAACTTTTATTTCTTTTTCTCTTTTTATTACTCTGGCTAGTACTTATAATACAATATTGAATAAAGTGGTGAGAGTGGACACCCTTGTCTTGTTCCCGATTTTAAGAGGAAAGCTCTCAATCTTTCTCCATTAAGTATAATGTTGGCTGTTTGCTCTTCATATATGCCCAGAATCATATTGAAGAATTTTCCTTCTATTCTAATCCTCTTTAGGTTTTTCATCAAGAAAAGGGTGTTGGATTTTCTCAAATACTTTTTCTGCACCCACAGAGATGATTGTATGGTTATTTTCCTTTGTTTACTGATGTATTATGTAGATTGATATTTTAATTTTGAATCTTCCCTGCATTCCTGGAATAAATCCCACTTGATCATGGTGTATGACTCTTTTAATATGCTATTGGATTCTGTTCGCTAGTATTTATTGATGATTTGTGCATGTATATTCATAAGTGATTCTGGCCTGTGGTTTTCTTTCTTGTGGTGTCGTTGTCTGGTTTTATCATCAGGCTTATGTTTGCTTCATAGAATGGATTTGGGAGTATTCCTTCCTTCTCTACCTAATGGAAGATTTTAAACAGCATTGGTGTTAATTCTTCTCTAAATATTTGGTAGAATTTCCCAGTGAAGCCATCTGGTCCAGAAATTTTTTCACCCCTTGGGTTGTTTTTGATCATTGATTCAATCTCTTCACTTATTACGTGTCTGTTGAGACTTTATATTTCTTCTTGAGTCAGTTTGGGTAGGTTGTGTGCTCCTAAGAATTTGTCCTTTTCATCTACGTTATCCAATTTATTGCTTTATTGTTGCTCATAATATTTTACTATAATTCTCTTTATTTCTATCAGATCTGTTGCAGTGTCCCCTCTTTCATTCCTTATTTGGTTATTTGCATCTTTCTTTTCTTCAGTCTAGTTAAGGGTTTGTCAATTTTGTTGCTCTTTCATAGAAACAACTTATGGTTTTATTGATTCTCTCTACTGTTTTACTATTTTCGATTTTATTTATTTATGCTCTGATCTTTGTTATTTCCTTCCTTCTGGTAGATTTAGGCTTAGTTTGCTCTTCTCTTTCTAGTTCCTGAAGTTGTAGAGTTAGACTGTTGATTTAAGACCTTTCTTCTTTTTCATGTAGGCATTTATTGCTATAAGTTTCCCTCTGAGTTCTGCCGTCACTGCATTCTATAAGATTTGGTATGTTGGGCTTTCATTTTCATTTGACTCTAAGAAATTTGTGATTTCTCTTTTGATTTCTTCCTTGACCCATTGGTAGTTTAAAATTGTGTTCTTTAATTTTCATATGTTTGTGTAATTTCCATTTTTTTAATTTTCTGTTATTGATTTATAGCTTCACTCAATTGTAGTCAAAAAAAATGCATTGTATTATTTCAATCTTTTTAATTTAGCAAGACTTGCTTTTTGAGCTAACATGTAGTCTATCCTGAAGAATGATCCATGTGCACTGGAGTAGTATGTATATGGTGCTGTTGTTGGGTGGAGTGTTCTAGTTGAGTGTTCTGTTAAGTCTAGTTGGTTTGTAGTGTCATTCAAGTCCTCTGTTTCCTTGTTGATATTCTTTCTGGATGTTCTTTCCAATACTGAAAGTGGTATATTGAAGTCTCCTACTATTACTGTAGTGCTATGTTTTTCTCATTTAAATTCTATAAGTATTTGATTTATATATTTAAATACTCTGATGTTGGGGGCATATATATTTATGATTGTTAAATCTTTTTTTGTGTGTCCTAAAATGTTTTATTTTTAATGAGAATCATTAGTTTTGGTTTTTGAAATGTTCTCAGCTAATAGTTGAAATTTATTCTTATTTTAAAAAGATAGCATAAATAAATAAAATTCTTCATATACTTTCATCTGAGCAAAAGCAGATCAGTAGAGATTATTGTCAACAATTATGAAGCACATTTTTAAAATTTCTAGTTATAATTATTAAAACATAATTGTGGTATAATTTTGATTATCCTTTTACTAAATTTCATTGTTTAAATATATATAGTTTAAGTATTTAATGTACAGTTATATGTGATTTTTAGGAAACATTTTGACACAAGTAGAAGTGTGTGGACCTTATTAGATATTACATCTTCCATTGATACGTTAAAAATGATTAAGTTTGAACCTCAACATCAAATCATCTTTTATTAAAGAAAAAAATAGAATATTCAAAAAATATCTTTTTTAGTTCCTCATGTACACAATAAAATATGAAAGCAAAACATTTCCTTTATAACTTAAGTATCTATCTATGAAACATGACTGTAAGATCATTAAATTTATTATCCTTTTAATGTTGTTTTTGGCCGAGGTGTTCTATGACCTTATAATTATGCAATGTTGACTTGAGTACATTATTTTACAGATTTTATGTGCAGTAATATCCTTTAAAGAGATTTTTCCCTATTATGAAGTTAAGTGAGTTAAGAATGAATGTTAACATTCATTTCAAAATAGCTAAGAAAGGAAAGTTTCGTTTTTAGTGAGCTTTTCAGTGAAACTGTATGTTGTCCATTACTAATTGTCCTACTTCAGTTAGGACAAATTATATTGACAGTAGAATTTATATAACCAGAAGAACAGATGTTGAGAGGAGTTTTAATTTTAAAGGACTATTAAGAATATTTCATAAACCCATTAAACAATATTCCTTTGTTCTAGAGACTGCTAATTGTTCTCTAGTATCCATTCTTTCATGATTCTTTTTTTTCAATTGTGCTTGAGATGAAGGTTTACAGAGCAAATTAGTTTCTCATTAAACAATAAATACACATATTGTTTTGTAACATTGGTTGTTGCCAACACCATGACATGTCAACACTCTCCCCTTCTCGACCTTCAGTTCCCCATTACCAGCTTTCCTGTCCCCTCCTGCCTTCTTATCCTTGGCCCTGGGCTGGTGTGCCCATTTGGTCTCATTTTGTTTTATGGGCCTGTCTAATATTTGGCTGTAGGATGAACTTTAGGAGTGACTTTAATACTGAGTTAAAAGGGTATCTGGGGACCATACTCTCGTGGTTTCTCCAGTCTCTGTCAGACCAGTAAGTCTGGTCTGTTTGTGTGTGTGAGTTAGAATTTTGTTCTACATTTTTCTCCAGCTCTGTCCGGGACCCACTACTGTGATCTCCGTCAGAGTAGTTGGTGGTGGTAGCTGGGCACCATCTAGTTGTGCTGACCTCAGTCTGGTGGAGGCTGTGGTAGTTGTGGTCCATTAGTCCTTTGGAAAAATCTTTCCCTTGGGTCTTTGATTTTCTTCATTCTCCCTTGCTCCAGACAGGGTGGGATCAGTGGAGTATCTTAGATGGCCGCTTACAAGCTTTTAAGACCCCAGACGCTACTTACCAAAGTAGGTTGTAGAACATTTTCTTTATAAATTATGTTATGCCAGCTGAGGTAGATGTCCCCCAAGACCATAATATCCATCCCTCAGCCCAGTAATTCGGACCTTAAGGGAGTTTGGATGTGTCTATGAAGCTTATATGATCTTGCATTGGTCAAGTCATGCTGACTTGCCCAGTATTGTGTACTGTTTTACCCTTCACCGAAATCACCACTCATCTGTTGTCTATTTGGTGTTCTTCCCTCCCCTACATTCCCCTCCCTGGTAACCATCAAAGATTGTTTCTTTCTGTATGTAAACCTTTTTGTGAGTTTTTATAGTAGTGGTCTCATACAGTATTTGTCCTTTTATGATTGGCATTTCACTTAGCTTAATACCCAGATTCATCCATGTTGTGAGATGTTTCACAGATTCATCATTGTTCTTCATCATTGCATAGTATTCCATTGTGGGTATGTACCATAGTTTGTTTATCCATTCATCTGTTGATGGGCACTTAGGTTGTTTCCATCTTTTTGCTATTGTGAATAATGCTACAATGAACATGGGTGTGCATGTGTCTGCCTATTTGTGTAATGGCTCTTGTTTCTCTAGGATATATTCCTAGGAGTGGGATTGCTAGACTGCATGGTATTTCTATTTCCAGCTTTTAAAGGAAGGACTATATCATTTTCCATAGTAGTTGTATGTCATGGATTGAATTGTGTCCCCCAAAAATATGTGTATCAATTTGACTGGGCCATGATTCCCAGTATTGTGTGATTGTCCACCATTTTGTCATCTGATGTGATTTTCCTATGTGTTGTAAATCCTATCACTGTGATGTTAATGAGATGGATTAGCAGCAGTTATATTGATGAGATCTTCAAGATTAGATTGTGTCTTAAGCCGATCTCTTTTGCGATATAATAGAGAGAAGCAAACAGAGAGATGGGGGGACCTCATACCACCAAGAAAGAAGAGCAGGAGCACACATCTTCCGGACCTAGGTTCCCTTCACTGAGAAGCTCCTCGACCAGGGGAAGATTGATGACAAGAACCTTCTTCCAGAGCAACAGAGAGAGAAAGCCTTCACCTGGAGCTGATGCCCTGAGTTTGGACTTGTAGCCCACTAGACTGTGAGAGAATAAATTTCTCTTTGTTACAGCCATCCACTTGTGATATTTCTGTTATAGCAGACACTGTACATTTTGCATTCTCACCAGCAGTGCATAAGAGTTCCAGTCTCCCCATAACCTCTCCAGCTTTCATTATTTCCTGTTTCTTAGATTCATGTCAGTAATGTCAGGATGAGATGTTATATCATTGTAGTTTTGATTTGCATTTCTCTAATGACGAGTGATCTCAAGCATTTCCTCATGTGTCTGTTAGCTGCCTGAATGTCTTCTTTGGTCTGTCCATAGCCTTTGCCCATTTTTAATTGGGTTATTTTTCTTTTTACTGCATAGGTGTTGGATTTTCCTGTAGATTTTAGAGGTTAGAACTTTGTTGGATTTGTCATAGCCAAAAATTTTTCCCAGTATGTAGGTTCTCTTTTTATTCTTTTGTTGAGGTCTTTTGATGAGCATAAGTGTTTAATGTTTAGAAGATCTCTGTTATCTAGCTTATCTTCTGGTGTTTGTGTATTGTTAATTATGGTTTGTATCCTATTTATGCCGTGTATTAGGGCCTCTAGCGTGTGTGTCTCTTGTAGACAACATAGTGATGGGTCCTGTTTTTTAATTCATTCTATCATTCTCTGTCTCTTCATGGGTGCATTTAAGCCATTTACGTTATGTGTGATTATCAATAGATGTGGATTTATTGCTATCATTTTGTAGTGCTTTTTTTTGTGGTGCTGATGTTTTCTTTGTTCCTCTTACCCTCTTGTGCTGAATTCCTTTTGTTTGTGGATTTTTTTCTTTGTTTTTGTAGATTTTGTGTTTACTGAGACTTTATGTTTTTCTTCTTTATTTTGATGAGTAGATTTGTTAACTTCTCTATGGTTACCTTGAAATTTACCCCTATCTTCCTAAGTTCGAACCAGTCTTTTATTGCTTGATATTGCCTTGACTTTATCTCCATTTGAAAGTTCTGTACTCTCACCATTTATTCCCGCTTTTATTATTCTGACATTGTGGTCATTTACAGATTGACCTCTCTGGTTTCTTGTTGTAAATTCTTTAGTTTTGTTTTATCTTTGAGAGTTCATTACCTAGTTTGGTATCTGGCTGATGCTGTCTTGTGTGTCCTTGATTCAGGTTATTTTCTGATGTTGTTGGTACTCTAACAGAAGTATTTCCTTTATTAATTCTTAGAAGTTTGGTTTGGTTTCTACATTTTCCCTTAATTTCTGTTTATCTGAAAATGTCCTAATTTTGCAATCCTGTTTGAGAGAGAGTTTTGCAGGATATATTGTTCTTGGTTGACATTTTTTTTCTTTCATGGCTTTATATATGTCATTCCATTACCTTCTTGCCTGTATGGTTTCTGCCAAGTAATCAGAGCTTAGTCTTAATGTTTCCCTTTTGTATGTAACTTTTCTCTTTTCTCTATCTTCTCTCAGGATTCTTTCTTTGTCTTTGGTTTTAGTAAGTATGATTATGATATTTCTTGGTGATATGCTTCTGGAGTCTATCCCATACGGGGTTCATCGAGTTTCTTGGATGGTTAGCTGTTTGTCTTTCATGATATTAGGGAAATTTTCTGTCAGCAAATCTTCGATGATTCTCTCTGTGTTTTCTGCTTTCTCTCTCTGTTCTGGAATACCGATCACATGCAAATTTTTGCTTTGATTGTACCCCACATCATTCTAGGGTTTCTTC
Organism: Trichechus manatus latirostris; assembly: GCF_000243295.1. NCBI lineage: Eukaryota > Metazoa > Chordata > Mammalia > Sirenia > Trichechidae > Trichechus > Trichechus manatus. The sequence goes on along the minus strand of NW_004444066.1, from coordinate 3,318,961 downwards.
ATTTTTCTTCCTTCTTTTCTCTGATTTTTCCTCAAACAAATTAGTATCCAAGGATTTGTCTTTAATTTCACTGATCCTTTCTCCCTTTGTTTCAAATTTGCTCCTAATACCTCCTATTGCACTGTCCATTTCTGAAATCTCATTGTTTATCTTTTGGATTTCTAATTGCTGATTTTGTATGATTTCTAGTTGTTTTATTTATTTTGGCATTTTGTTCCTGTATTATTTTCCTGAATTATTCCATTGCTTTGTTTGTGTTTTCCCTGATTTTGTCTGTATTTTCCATGATTTTGTTAATTTTTTCCTTATTTTTTATGCATTTTCCTTCTTCTCTTGGAAAGCCCAGTATATTAAAGCTTTTAATTCCATATCAGTTAGTTCCAGTGCCTTTTTCTACCAGAAGGTTATCTGGTGTTTTATTTTGGTCACTTTCTGGAGCCGTCCTGTCCTGTTTTTTTTATATATTTTGATATAGTCTGCTGTCTCCGGGACATTCAGAAATCATTATTCTTATAATATGTCCTGCTGGTGGGGCCAGTGCAGACTTGTGAAGGTTGTGCACCAATGGCTGTCTAGCCAAGAGGTGTGGCACAACCTGTCAAGAAGTGGAGGGAACAGCACCCGCGGCTAGCTGAGAGAGGAAATTATTATTCTTCATTTATTATTGTAAACTTGTTTGTTTTGTCCAGCTTTTCTGTTTTGTTTTGTTGTCTGGGCAGGTGTGCTGGTCGTGTTTTGTTGCTTGTTTATCTGTGGACACGATACTTCTCATGACCTTGGCCAGGTGGGCAAGGCTGGTCAATAAGCTATGGTGCAGCAGGGCAGGTCCTGCTGGATGTGGATGGGCAAGGAAGCATTCTTTGTGGCATGAGCTGAGGCTGAAACAGGATGAGGCTGGGAGCAGTGCAAGGTGAGGCTCAGGAGATAGCTTTGGTGAAATTCAGGGGCACAATCCTTGGCACTCAGTGCAGATAGGCAGGAGGGAAGGGAGAGAATGTGATGTGCAGAGCTAAGTGGGTGAGAGAATGAAACAAAAGCAAAAAAAAAAAGTAAATAAAATGGCAGGGTGGTAGCTTTGGCTGGTGGGGGCAGGGCAGACCAGGGGAGGCTGAGTACCAGTGGAGCCTGCTGATGGGGCCAGTGCAGACTTGGGGAGGTTGTGCACAAAGGGCTCTTTAGCCAAGAGGTGTGGCACAACGTGTCAAGAAGCAGAGGGAATGGCACCCGTGGCTAGCTGGGAGGGAGAAAGGAAAGGAAGGAAGAGAGAGACAGAGCAGAAATAAGAAAAGCCAAAACAAACAAATAAACAAACAAGCAAACAAACTCCCCCAAAAAATAACAAACAAAAAAAAATGGCACTGAAGGAGCCAGCCAGTGGGGCGAGGTGGACCTGGGTGGCAGTGCTTTGATGTCTATCTACTGAGTGACCATTGCCCATTTGAAAGTGGTGGAGTCTGTGTAGAAGGAAGAAGGGTAGGGGTTGGGAAAGCGTGTATCCCTGGTTACTGGGTGCTCTGTCTCCTGTTGGGAGCTCCACGAAGTTGCCTCCCTATATTCCCTGTCCACGGTCCTTGGTGGCTGAGGTTGAAAATGGTGAACCAGGGTGGCAGAGAGCTAGTGTCTCTCCAGCTGAGTGACTGTGGCCCATTGGAAAGTGGCAGAGACCTCTTACAGGGAAAAAGAGTGGGGATTGGGAAACAGTGTAACTCTGGTTACCATGTTGTCTGTCTCCTTTTGGAAGCTCCATGAAATTGCCTTCCCATACTCCTTATCTGAAATCCTTGGTGGCTGAGGTCCAAGATGGTGAATGCAGGTGGCAGTGAGCTGGTGTCTCTCCAGCCCAGTGACCTTTTCTTGCTGGAAAGCAGCAGAGGCATCATACGGGGAAGAAGGGTGTGGGGTGGGAAAATGTGTATTTCTGATTATTGTGTGCTTTGTCCCTTTTGGGAGCTCTGTGAAGTTGCCTTCCTGTACTCCCTGTCTGGGTTCCTTGGAGACTGTAGTCCAAGAAGCAGAATCCCTGCTATGTTAGCTGGTGGGGGACCTCCACTCTGTAGCTCTCCTAGTTTTCTGTTCTCTGTCAGTTTCTTACTCTATTTGGTGCTTGAGTTCTTTATACCTTCATTTTAAACTTAGGACTCCAGGATTGACATTTGTATATATTTTACTTAGTATTTCAGGTCTTTGCTGCAGAGGGACGTTATGCCACTTCTGTCTATTGTTCCATGTTGGCTCCTCCTCCTGTTAAATCTTCTTGATTAATTGATTCTTTTATCACTATATAATACCCATGTTTATCTCTTCTAAAAGTTTTTGTCTTAAAGTCTACTTTGTCTAATATTATCATCCCAGCTCTCTTTCAGTTATTATTTTCATGGAATATTTTAGTCCATCCTTTCACTTTCAGCCTATTTGTGTCCTTGGATCTAAGCTGTATCTCTTGTAAACAATATGTAGGTGGATCACTTTTTTTTTAATCCATTCTGTCCCTCTCTGCCTTTTCATTGGAACATTTAGTCCATTTACATTTGCTGTAATTACCAATAAGAGGTGACTTACTTCTGACAATTTGTTGTTTTTTGTGTGTCTTAAGTCTTCTTTATCTTTATCTTTTACTGCTGCTTGCTTTTGTGTTTTGTTGGTTTATTCTAGTGAGTCATTTTACTTCCCGTGCCCTTTCCTTTCGTTTATTTTTTTAGATATATTCTTAGTGATTGCCATGGATATCACATTTAACAGCTTGTATGTTAACGTAATTTGGTGCCCTGGTGGCACCGTGGTTAAGAGCTCAGCTAATAACCAAGAGGTTGGCAGTTCAAATCCACCAGCCACTCCTTGAAAATCCTATGAAGCAGTTCTACTCTGTTCTATAGGGTCACTATGAATTGAAATCTACTCAAAGGCAATGGGTTTCTTTTGGGTTTAGGGTAAGTTGGTATCAACTTAACCGCAGTGATGTACAAGAAATTCTGGACCTATACTGTTGTCTCCATTTTGTTGTTGTTATCACTAATTATATCTATATTTCATGTGCCCTGTAACATGTATTTATCCTTTCTTTTTATATATTTGTTATTTAAAAACATGGACTAAATGATTATAATTACCAAGCATGAATACCTTTTAACTGGCTCTTATACTTGTCCATGCAGTTCTCTTTTTTAGGGATCTTTCTTTTTGTATATAGCTTTGAATAACTTTCTAGTGTCCTTTCTCTTCCATCTACAGAACTCCTGTTAGTATTTTTGTAGCGCTGGTTTGGTGGATATGAACTCTCTCAGGTTCTGTTTGTCTGGAAATGTTTTAATTTCACCCTGATTATTGAAGGGCAGTTTTGCTGGGTATAGTATTCTTAGTTGAGGTTTTTTTTGTTTTTGTTTTTGTTTTTCCTTTCAAATCTTTAAGTATATCATTTTATTACCTTCGGTCCTGCAACATTTCTATGGAAAAATCAGTGCTTAATCTTATCAGGGATCCTTTGTATGTAACTGTTTGCTTCTCTCTCACTGCTTTCAGGATTTCCTCTTTATCTTTAGTTTTTTAGATCCTAACTGTGATGTGTCTTGGTGTAGATCTCTTTGAGTTTATTCAGCTTAGGGTTCTTTGAGCTTCTTGGATTTGTAGATTCATGTCCTTCATCACACTGGGGAAATTTTCTGTCATTATTCCTTCAGATAATGTTTCTGTCACTTCCTCTCTCATCTCCTTCTGGATATCCCATGATACATACATTAGGTCTCTTGTTGTTTTCCCATAATTCAGTTAAACTGTGCTCCATCTTCCTGAACCTCCATTCTGATTGCTCTTTAGTGTCTGTAATTTTGATTATCTTATCCTGTAATTATTCTGCCTGATTAAATCTGTTGGTAAGTCCTTCTATTGTGATTCTTATTTCTGTTATTGTCCCTCTCATCTGCAGTGTCACTCTTTTTAGATTTTCATTTTGTTCTGGCATTGTTTTATTTCTTTTAGTCTTTTGTCTATGTTTTCCCTTAAGTCTTTAACCATATTTTATGTTGTTTTATTCTATTTTTCCATTTTTTTTCATTATTGAGTCTTCCCTAGATGAATCTTCACTCCCTTCATCATGTTCATTTGGATAGTCCATGGTTTTTTTTTGTTTGTTTGTTTTTTCTTTGTGTGCCTTGCTATGTTTTTATGGAGCATTGGAATTTTCAAGGGTGTTAACTTTCTCAGTTCTCCCTGTTATTTGGTATTTTTGTCTGCACTACTTTATGCAAGATAAAACTCTTATGTGAGCAGAGCTTTTGGTCTTTGCTTACCATTTCATCTCCTCTCTGTGATAGCTCTCTCTCCCTTCCTTGTTTTATTAGGTTTCAGAAGTTCCACATCTCGGTTTTTAAATTTCAGTGTCTTCCAAACACACCAGAAAATACGCTGTGGTCAGACTAATCCACCAGATGACACCGCCACTTAGGAGAGATATTGTGCTCTAATCAGTCTGTCCAACATTGGGTACACCACTTTCTCTCTGGTTATTACTGCCTTCCCTTCTCTGTTTCTGTAACCATGTTCTGAGTTGGAAAACCAACACATAGTGAGCCCACTTTGGGGCTGGGTGTTGCCCTATAGTTTTACTTTCAATAGTTTTGACTATTACCAACTCTGTCATCATTTATAACTGTAAATATCAATAATGAAACATTATACTTAAAGTCCACAGTTTACGTAAGGTTTGTTTTTTATATTGTATAGTTCTATGGGTTTTGACAAATATATAATGTCATGAATCCTCCATTTAAGTATCATGCAGAATTATTTTACTGCCCTTAAAATGCAGTTTGTGTCACCCATTCTTCCCCGTGAGACCTTCAAAACCACTGATCTTTTTTTGTCTCTGTAGTTTTATGTATTCCAGAACATCACATAATTGGAATCACATGATATATAGCTTTTTAAGACAATTTCTATAACTAAGGAATATACATTTAAGGTACTTCCACGTCTTTTCATAGTTTAATAGTCAATTTCTTTTTATTGCTGAGTAATACTCCATTGTATGGATATGCCACAGTTTGTTTACCCACTCACTTGATGAAGGACATCTTGGTTTCTTATAATTTTTGGCAATTATAAATAAAGATGCTATGAACTTTTTTTTCTTTTCAGGCTTTGATATCTTTTACTGGAACAGAATTTAGCATGTGAAATACTGTCGAAGCCACTTGAACACAAGTGAGGATACCCTTAAGCCTTTTTATATATTTTCCTATGTTCAGTATACAAAAGAAAATTTGCTTTATATTCATAAAAATCCCAATATTGTAAATGAAAACTAAACCTTCCCTTACCCATCCCTTAATTAGATATACAAATAGTTCAAAAACACACATTTAAATTGGTTTAATCTTGAAGTGTAAGCCAATAAGACAGAAAACTAAACATTTCAGTACTGTACCAAATAATAAAATACTCACTGGCCTTCAGGATATTTTGAATGATTCACTTCAATAAGAGAACCAATTTTTGATGTGGAGAAAGAAATATGTTCATCTCCAATTACAATTTCAATCTCCTGTAGGCCAACCTTGTCAGGGGAAGGCCACGAACATCATCTTCTTTTGTAATTTCACTGTCATCAATAATTGTCTTCAGTTCTTTCATTGCACGCTTGTGAACCTAAGTCTTTTTTCTGATCATGACATCACTTTTGCAATTGCTATTGTGGCATATCTAAGCTTTCCATCTGATCAAAACTCATACTCCAAGATCTCCTGTCAAAACTTGCCCTTGTGCCCTACATAGTAGCACAGGTAGAAATCATTGGCCATAGCCATTTTTGTGCCTGGTAAAACCACTGAAGCCCTGGCCAACATGCTGCCTGTCACCTGAAAGTGGCTTCCAGATGCTATGAAATTTTATGTGTAAGTCTTAATGTGGACGTATGTTTTCACCTTATTTGTGTAAATACCTAGAAGCTCAACTGCTATATCATGTGGTAAACCTATATTCAGGTTTATAAGAAACTACCAAACTGTCTTCCAAAATGGCTGTACCATTTTGCAGTCTCAACAGCAATAAGTGAGAAATCTTGTTGCTCCACATCTTCACCAGCATTTAGTGTTGTTATTGTTTAGAATTTTAGCCATTCTACTAATCAAAAAAAAAAAAAAAACAGAAAATAATAAATGTTATAGAGGTTTCAGGGAGATTGGAACTCTTATGCCCTGCTGGTGGGAATGTAAAATGGTATAACCACTATGGAAAACATAAATTCTTCTCCTTAAGAAGCTAGAAATAGACATACCATATAATCCAGTAATTTCACTCCTAGGAATATAGCCCAGAGAAATAAAAGCCATCACATGAATAGACATATGCACACTCAAGTTCACTGCAGTATAATTCACAATAGCAAAAAGATGGAAACAACCTAAGTGCCCATCAACAGATGAATGGATAAACAAATTATGGTACATACGTACAATGGAATACTACGCAACAATAAGAACAATGTTGAATCCTCAAAACATCTCACACCATCGATGAATCTGGATGGCATTATGCTGAGTGGAATAAGTCAATCACAAAATGACAACTATTGTATGAGACCACTATTATAAAAACTCAAGAAAAGGTTTACACACAGAAAAAAAAATCTTTGATGATTACTAGGGAGAGGAGGACTGGGGAGGGGAAATCACTAACTAGATAGTAGACAAGTGTTAACTTTGATGAAGGGAAAGACAACACACAATATAGGGGAAGCCAGCACAACTTGACCAAGGCAAAATCATAGAAGCTTTCTAGACACATTCAAACACCTCGAGGGACCAAGTTACTGGGGCTGAGGGCTAGAGACCGTGGTCTCGGGGGACATCTAGGTCAAATGGCATAACATAGTTCGTAAAGAAAATGTTCTACATCCTACTTTGGTGAGTAGCATCTGGGGTCTTAAAAGCTTGTGAGAGGCCATTTAAGACATACCTATTGGGCCCATCCTGTCTGAAGCAAACAAGAATGAAGAAAACCAAAGATACAAGGAAAATATTAGTCCAAAGGATTAATGGACCACATGAACCACAGTCTTTACCAGCCTGAGGCCAGAAGAACTAGATGGTGGCCAGCTACCACCACCAATGGCTCTGACAGGGATCACAATAGAGGGTCCCAGTCAGAGCAAGAGAAAAATATAGAACAAAATTCAAATTCACAAAAAAAGACCAGAATTACTGGTGTGACAGAGATTGGAGGAACCCCCAAGACTATGGCCCCTGGACACCTGCTAACTTAGAACTGAACCCACTCAGAAGTCCACCTTTCAGTCAAAGATTGGACAAGCCCATAAAACAAACAATAACACAGGTGAGGAATGTGCATCTTAGTTCAATCAAGTATACAAGACCAAATGGGCAGCACCTGCCCAAAAGCAAAGACGAGAAGGCAGGAAGGGACAGGAAAACTGGATGAATGGACACGGTGAACCTGGGGTGGAAAGGGGGAGAGTGCTGACACATTGTGCAGATTGCAACCAATATCACAAAACAATTTGTGTATACATTTTTGAATGAGAAATGAATTTGCACTGTTTCACCTAAAGCACGATAAAATTTAAAAAAAGAAAAAGAATTTTAGCCATTCTAACAATCCTATACTGGTATCTTATTGCTGTTTTATTTTGCAATTGCCTAATGAAAAATGCACGGGGAAAGATGTGGCCATCTGCTTCCATAAAGATTACTGCTTTGGAAACCCTATGGGGCAGTTCTACTACATCTGATAGGGTCACTATGAGTTGGAATCCATTCAATAGCAATGGGTTTGGATTTTTGGGAAATGACAAGTTGATGTGCATGAAGGACTCAAACAGCGGTTTTCTGCATGGAAAGCAAGAATTCCACCATAACCTGTCATTTCTCTCAGCACTTTCATAGAATGTGGGTTTTTACTCTACGCCACGATCTCTTGACCGAGATGATGTAGTAGTCTCCCATTGATATTCATGCCCTCTAAACTTTAAGGCAATCATCAGCAGATATAATCACCAGCAGAATCACCTGAGTCTTTAGGTCATCACTTAAACTTTCTCAATTCTATAGCCTTTTCTGAAATGGGATGGTTATTCGGCCCATTTTTCAGGGTATATGTGAATAAAAGGAGTTGATGACTATGAAGAAGACTGTGAACCCTAAATCAATGGGAATGAGGGAAGTAGTTTCCATCTTCCTATGATGTCTGTGAACTGAAAAGACTAACCCCTATTAAAAAGCCTCACCATTCCCTTCAGTATCTCTGTTCTCATCTGCTAGTCAAAGCATCTTTCTACTCACAGGTTTCTGTGATTATTTAAAACAATATCAAAGAAATGCCCTCAGTTACTACTTAGCTGAGTTTTGCATCATTTTTTTCTTTAATAGGCATAAGAAAAAGCATGGAGATCAATACATAATGCTCATATGTGTTTTACATTTCCCAGTAAGACGTTTCCTGACTATTGTTTCCCCAGGTAGAGAAAAGGTTTTCTCCAAATAATTAAAGTGGAGGCAGCCTGCCATCTAGTAAGAGCAGGGACTTTGAAGTCAGATAACTCAGGGTTTGAATCTCAGCTTGAACATTTAATCCATGTATGGCCTCAGACATGTTACTTAAATGTACTGAACCTCTATGCTCTCAGCTATATAACAGGGTAAAATATACTCTTCTTCCAGTACTGCTGAAAGGATTAAATTAAAATACAAGGGATCACTAACATTTCCAGTTCAGCATAATACTTAACTAATATATATGAGTAATCAATATTTGTTTTAATTTTAGTATTAGAATTAAATAGATTTCCCTTTCCTTATCTAATGGTCTTTTACATTATTACAGACTAGAAGCACCAGCAGTAAGAACCCAGCTGGAAATATGAAACATCAAATATGCACAACCTAGTCTGTGGTTCTGATGGCAAAATCTATGATAACTGCTGTGTATTTAATGAAGCAGAGAGGTAAGAGTACTTTGTGGTCCTTTGAATCAGGAAGTGCTATGCTGATCCACAGGTGAAGAAAAAGCATTTGTGTCCATGTCTCTGTAGATCTGCCTCAATTTTGACTTAGCTGTACTTTTTCCAAAGGAAACATAAAAAGATTCTTAGTTCTTGATCTGTAAATATAGTCAATTTCAGGCAGCATGTGGTTAGACAATTTTTAAATTCAGAGTAAATTTAATATTGAGACATTCATTTATCAAATATTTATTGAACACCCATTGTGTATCAGAAATTGCTGTAAGCACCAGAGGTAAAGTGAGCAAAACAGAAAGAAATTCCTCCTTTCATTGATCTTTCATTCTAGCAAAAGATAAGTAAAGAAGATATTGATAAAATATATCAAAGGTACAAAAGGACTATGAAGCCCAGAAATCACTAGCCATTGATGGCTAAAATATGTTTTAACCTTGAATTTATTTTACCCTTAAGGCTGGATTTGGTGAGCAATCCTAACTTTAAGAATTACACTCTGTCTAACAGAGGGTCCTGATGGAGCAGTAGAACGATGGGATGCAGAGCTCAAATTCTAGTGAGAAGACCAGACTTAATGGTCTGACTGAGACTGGAGGTGCCCCGGAAAGCATGGCCCCTGGACTCTCTATCAGCCCAGAACTAAAACAATTTCCGAGGCCAACTCTTCAGAAAGGGATTGGACTGGACTGTGGGACATAAAGTGACACTCGTGAAGAATGTGCCTCTTAGTCAAGTAGATACAAGGGACCAAAGGGACAGCTTCTGTCCAGAGGTGAGATGGGAAGGCAGAGTTAGGAGCTGGTTGAATGTTCACGGGGAATCAGGGGTGGAGGGGAGGAGTGTGCTGTTGTAAAATGGGGTGAGCAGTTGGGGTCTCATAACAATGTATGTAAAAAAAAAAATTTGTATGGGAGACTAACTTGAAATGTAAACTTCATTTAATTACAACAACAACAACGAAAAAGAATTACACTCTGTCTAGCTATAAGATATAAGATAATTGTGAGGCTGTTTAAAATAAGGTCATATGGCTAAGAAAAAGTTAAATATCTCAGCATTCAAGATTTCTTAAAGTTTAGTCATTAAAGGGAGAAATAGGGGAAGAATTAAACTTCTATTCCTTTCTGTAGTTCCAGTATTTAGTAAGTGCTTCATAGCAGAAACAAAAGTTAAAGGTAAGTGTCACCTGTAGCCATAATAATAGTGTTGGAAGAGGCACTAGGTACAAATTCTGTCATTGTATAGATAAGACACCTAGCCCAGGGAGGAGAACGAACTGGCACAATGTACACAAAATCATAGAGCAGTCAGTATGAAAGAGGACAGCCAGAACTTAGCCCTACTTTTTTCAAAGTGATTTTTTAAATAATCAGATTTTATCTTCATAGTGGTGAGGGACTTATTCAGTCTTTAATATCTATCATTATCTTTTTGTCAGGTTAAAAAGTGGAAAACTGACTCTTAGGCTTGAGGGGAACAGCAAATCATTTATATCAACAAAATTACACGGAACCTCAAAATCCACTTGCAATTACCTTTAAATGATAGTTTCCACTCGGTATCCCACCATGAGTTCAGCATGAGTCTGACAGGTCTGATGGATTCTATATTATTTTCAAGTTTGTTCCAGAGATGATTCTGATTTTTGAGCTTGTTTGTCTTGTAGACCATCCCAAACGTTGTGGGTGTCTGTGATCTATAATTCAATGTGCAAAAACAAATGTTAAGAATTCTGATCAGTCCTTCAATGCCAATACTTCAGAATCTAGAGCAATAGTTTGTAACATTAATAGATGTCAGAGTTACAATATTGCATGTAAATAATATAAGCTCCACAAACCTTACAGATTGTGATGCTGTAAATAAATCTCTAGTCATATCTGTTATCAGCTGCTTTGACTCAGCCTTATAGCAACCTCATACACAACAGAATAAAATTCTGCCCTGCTTTGTGTCATTCCCACCATCGGTTACGGATCAGACTGTTGTGACTCACACGGTTTCCAGAAGTCGATCATCACAGGCCACTCTTCCCAGCCCATCTTAGTCTGGAAGTTGTACCGAAATCTGTTGAGCATCATAGCAACATTCAAGCCACCACTAACAGACAGACGGTGGCTGCCCATGAGATGCATTTCCCAAAAGTCAGGTCTCTTTTATGGAAGGCAAAAATTTTATCACTGGACCACCAATGCCTCAGGTAGGTCTCTGGTAAAGTTTAAGAAACTGCAGTTCTTGACAGATCTCCAGAGGTTTCTATAGAAGTTGGCCTATGGACATTTGATGTAAAGTTGATTTTAAAAGGTTTTAAAGATGCATAGATTGGATCCAGAGGGTCATAAAACTGTATGCAAAAAAAAAAAAAAAAAGTCTCTAGATACATTTTTCTTGAGAAAGTCCATGGTTTTCATAGAATTCTTGAAGGGATATATGATGATCTGCAGATATTAATGTAGAAATTTAATGTATTTATGTGAGGTTGTGTATTAAATCTCTCGGAGTCTAAGTCCCAGATAATTGGACTTGGAAAGGATCTCATCAAGATATTAACCATATCAGTGTGCAGGAAGTGGCTCAGAAGAAGGAACAAAAGCCAGAACCACAGCATGATCAGCACTAGTAAAAGAAATGGGTTGCAGAAAATCATATGAGACAAGCTGTGTAAGACCAGGAGATGAATGGTGAATACAAGTACTTTTCAGATCCAATATTTCAATCATTTTAGCCAGATTTAGTAGCAGGGAATTCAGTCAGTGGTTCATATTTGGAATATATAGACCCAGTACATCAAAAGTAGCAAGAAGACAGACCCTGGAATTGGGTACAGAGCTAAGCTCCAACTGTACAGGTAAGCAGGGTATCAGTCAGTGTAAATGGTTAAATCTAAGGAGATGGAAACACGGCAGTAGCCCAGTGTGCTATGGAAAGGTATGGTCTGCAAGAGTAAGGAAAAAAAAAAGATGCAGAAATACGTAGTGTCATGGAAATAGGTCTTAAGGGGTCATTATGTAGAGCATTCATACTATATCTGACAGTAAATGAACAAAGTTCAAAGATTGATTGAAGAATTTCACCCTTTCTGGTTTCTGGAAACTAGGATTCAGCAGGAAATTTAATCCTGAATTCAAATGGATAGAATCAAAGTAAATTCTGATCCACACTGTTTCAATTCTAATTCCTCAAGCTGGCTACTTCTTAATGATTTGACTTAATGGAAAATTTCAACAGCTGAAATTACCAAGCTCTAAGCAAAATGCCTCATAACAGTAAGAAGTAAATAAATTATTTTCAAATTAATATATTTTCATGGAAAGTTTGAATTTAATGTTCGAAAACACCTCTGAATTAATTATTATTTATGTTTAATACAGTTGCTTATTTTATTGAATTTATTTGGATGAGACTAACAAACAATATAGTTTAGCCTGACGTTAGACCAGAGACTATTTGCCTTCAGACATGCTGATTCCTTTGCATAGGCAAAGATTTTGTGCTCATCACTTTTCATAGGAAAGACAATTCTTTTTTAAAGGTGTGATTATATTGACATCAACGTTCAGTGATCTAGGATTTTGTGACTGTCTCATAAATACTGAAGGATAAAGGAAATAATGAAATAATGCATTTATTTCTCTCATTTGACAAAATAAATTAGCTACATATGTATTATTTGCCATCTGATTCTTTTCAGCAAAATAGTCTGTAACGCAAGCTGCTATTGAGTGCATTCACTGTAATTAGGCTTTCATGTCAAAGAGCTATTTGAAGATAATCATACTAAAATATTGTAATGGAATATTTCTGATATAGCATCAGCATCTTGAGGGATAGAATTTTGGTCTTTACTAGTACAGAGAATGAACTTAAAATATATTTTTTATGAAGTAGTGAACAAATGATTAATGCCAGGGAGTGCCAAGACAACAGGTCCTATTCACTCATCTCCATCTCCAGGGCTTCTATATTAGTGCAAGCTACCATTTATTGTCTCTTTCCTGAAATGATGTAATATATCCCTAAATATTTTGAATGTCTTTAATTTCAATATTTCAAATTCATATCTCGTAGAACGGCACAAGTGATCTTTTTGAAATATAAATCTGATATTGCCACTTTTACTATCTCTGCTAAAAACTCCTGGCCCCTAATCTTTTTAGGATGAGCTCCAAATTCTATACCTGATCTCAAAGACCTTTAGTGTATTGAAAAATTGCTTATACTAAACTATTCCCTTTTTCTGTACTTCAGACATGGTAGCTTCCCGCCCCCACCTTCTGGAACTGTCCATGGTTCCACCCAAGCAGATGGCATCCATACCGAAGGCTGAACTCTTTGGTCTTTATTAGTATTTCAAGTCCTTTTCACTTTCAGCAAGCAAAGTTGTATGAACTGCATATCACAGGTTGCTAATAAGTCTTCCTCCAATCCTGATGCCATGTTGTTCTTCATATAGTCCAGCTTCTAGGATTATTTTCTCAGCATACAGTTTGAATAAGTATGGTGGAAGGCTACAACCCTGAAACACATCTTTTCTGATTTTGAACCACGCAATATCTCCTTGTTTTGTTTTAAACCACTGCCTCGTGGTCTATGTACAGGCTTCCAGATAGTACAATTAATTGTTCTAGAATTCCCATTCTTCACAATGTTATCCAGAATTTGTTATGATCCACAGAGTCAAATGCCCTCTTGTAGTCAATGAAACACAGGGAAACCTTTCTAGTATTCTCAGCTTTCAGCCAAGATCCGTCTGATATCAGCAATGATATCCCTTCTTCCACATCCTCTTCTGAATGCAGCTTGAATTTCAGGCAGCTGACTGTCCATGTACTGCTGCAACTATTTTTGAATTATCTTCAGCAAAATTTGACTTGCGTGTGATATTAATGATACTGTTTGATAATTTTTTGCATTCCATTGGATCGCCTTTCTTTTAAATGGGCACTTTAGGGTTCTCCTAGTCAGTTGGCCAGGTAGCTGTCTTCCAAATTTCTTGGCATAGACAAGTAAATGCTTCCAGCCTTGCATCCACTTGTTGAAACATCTCAGTTGGTATTCTGTCAATTCCTGGAGCCTAGTTTCTTGCCAATTCCTTCAGGGCAGCTTGGAATTTTTTCCTCACTACCTATGGTTCTTGATTATATGCTACCTCCTCTTGAAGTAGTTGAATGTCTACAAATTCTTTTTGCTAAAGTGACTCTGTGTATTCTTTCCATCTTCTTTTGATGCTTTCTGTCATTCAATTTTTTGCCCAGAGAGTAATTTAATACTGAATTTTTTCTTCAGTTCTTTCAGCTTGAGAAATGTCTAATTGAGTTCTTCCCTTTCGGTTTTCCAACTCGAGGTCTTTGCACATTTTATTATAATACTTTATTTTGTCTTCTGAAGGCACTCTTTGAAATCTTCTGTTGAGCTCTTTTATTTCATCATTTCTTCCTTTTGCTTTAGCTAATCTATGTTCAAGAGCAAATTTCAGAGTTTCTTCTAATATCCATTTTGGTTTTTCTTCCTTTCCTATCTTTTTAATGACCTTTTGCTTTCTACATGTATAATGTCCTTGATGTCATCCCACAACTCGTCTGGTCTTTGGTCATTAGTGTACAATGTGTCAAACCTATTCTTGAGATGGTCTCTAAATTCAGGTGGGATATACTCCAGCCAGCACCTCAAAACTGTCAAGACAGCATTTAAAGAAAATGGTATTGCAACTAAAAAATTAATTTAATAGCACTCCTTGAGCCATTGTAATATTCCCAGAAATATAAATAAATTTACAGTGTCATTTTTCTTACAAGACATACAGTTTGTGCCTCAATTCTTTAAATGTGGTAATTAAACTAATGCCAGGATTGATTTTCCTAGGATCTTTGAATGAGGCTTTAATACTTAGGAAAAGTATATATGCAAGTATATATATAACAGCCATGCAAAAAACACATGCATTGATACATGTGACACCATCTGATCCACAAACAGGTAAGATTTAACTGATGCAGGACTTACTTATGGTGTCTCCGCACATGTCAGTCAGGCTATAAAGGTTAAAGAAAAATTGTAAAATAATAATAAATAACAGCAACCACAATAACAATAATCAAACATTAATAGCATTTGCTGAAGACTGTGAGCATCTTGATGTACAGAACTCTTAGTCCTCATGTGACTATTTGATTATTGGAATATTTCCTAGCACACAGATAAACTTCTGTAAATATTTTTGAATGAATGAATAAAAATATTAGGACCACAAAACCAGTTCATATCTCTTTATTTCCATTTTATCTCTCCTATTCTGAGCTACCATCACCTCTTTAACACAATGGCAGTATCTTGTCTAGGTGGCCTGATAACTGCCACTTATGACAGCTCCAAAATTTTGTATTGAAACCCTTCATCTTTGCTAGAATCATTGCCCATTTCTCTTAGGATCAAGGTACTAATCCTTAACAGTCTAGGAAACCAGTATATCCTTGGTCCCTACTCATCCTTTCTACCTTGAGTGCTCTGATTCTCACTGCTCCAGCCATGTAGAACTTTCTTCCATTTCTGTAACCAGCTAAGCCCCATCACACAACAGGTCCTGAGAATGCTATTTCTTCTTCTGCAATTCCGCAGATACTTATGTCCTCTGGAAATCTACTCCACAATTATACATAGCTTATTGTAATTACCTGAAATGTGTATGTATATATATATGTACACACACACACATAGTCGTATCAGCAACACACAGCACACACTGATACACACTGCTTAATCTCTCAGTTCTCGCATTAATTCACATCCATGCACCTGGAAAATTAAACTCACAGATAATTCAAGACTCTTTTTACCTTTATTTTATGAGTATGCTAGCTTTTTGTAGACTTGCCTTCTTTTGCTTCCTTGCAAGGACTTTTTGTTCAAAATCTGTACTAGTAGTCATGTGCTCTGTAATGTTTGTTCAAGCAACGTCCAACCACGTATATGTCCATGGTCCCATAATGTTATAATAGAGTTCAGAAATCCCAACAGACCTAGCAGATGTAACCAGATGTAGCCAATGCAACAGTTTCCACATGCAACATGTGTATCTCATGTCTCTTGTATAAAAAGCTATTATTTTGCCAGGCATATAATGGTACAGTACATAAATATCCTAAAATGTATATGTTTTGATAGTCATAATATACACCTATGTTACTGGCTTATGTATGTACTGTACTGTACATTCTATTGTTATTTTAATGTGAACTTTCCTTACCTATGAATAAAAACCTTACTGTATAACAAGTGTATTTTTCAACTCGTGGGCAGCAGCAGCCACTCTCATGTATCCTGCTTCTCTTGAGTGTTGTAGCATTATCTCTCTGTTTAATTTTCTTTTGAAAATATTATTGTGAAGTGTATCATGGCCCCCGAAAGCAGCAAAACCAGTGTTAGTGTTAGAAGCAGCAAGAGGCAAAGGAAAAGTATCAATTGGTAAGTGAAACAAAACGTTATTAAAAAACAGGAAGTATCAATTTGTAAGTGAAACGAAGTGTTATTAAAAAACAGGAAGGTGTAAAATCAGTGAATGCTATTCCTTGCAATTTAGGTACATCACACTCAACAATCACAGCAATCCTCAAAAACAAAGAAAAAATTCTCCAAACTATTAAAAGATCAGTTCCACTGAAAGCTCCAAGGCTAATGAAAATGCAGCAAGGACCTATGTATGTCACATATGGAGAAAATGCTAATGATCCAGGACCAAACACAAAAAATGAATCCCTCTCAGCAAGTCGAAGATTACTGCTAAGTCACAAAGTTTATTCAAGATGCTTAAAGAAAAAGCAGGACTAGATTACAACATTGAGTTTAGTGGTAGCTCTGGGTGGTTCCATCACTTGAAACAATGATTTCTGCTGCATAATGTGAGAGTGAATGGTGAGTCTGCTCGTGCTGATGCAATGGCAGCAGAAGAATTTCTTGAAACCTTAGATAAACTAATTGTGCTGTTGCTGTTGTTAGGTATCTTCCAGTCGGTTCTGACTCATAACGACCCTATGTACAACAGAACGAAACACTGACCCATCCTGCACCATCCACAAAGTCATTGCTATGTTTAAGCCCATTGTTGCAGACACTGTGCCATTCTATCTTGTTGAGGGTCTTCCTCTTTTTTCGCTGACCCTCTGCTTTACCAAGCATGATGTCCTTTATTGGTGCCTCCTGATAACATGTCCAAAGTATGTTAGATGAAGTCTTGCCATCCTCGCTTCCAAGGCCCTCTCTGGCTGTATTTTTTCCAAGACAGCCTTGTTCATTCTTCTGGCAGTCCATGGTATATTAAATATTCTTTGCCAACACCATAATTGAAAGGCATCAATTCTTTGGTCTTCCTTATTCATTGTCCATCTTTTGCATGTATATGAGGTGCTTGAAAATATCATGGCTTGCATCAGGAACACCTTAGTCCTCAAAGTGACATCTTTGCTTTATAACACTTCAAAGAGGTCTTTTGCAGGAATTTGCTCAATGCAATGTGTTGTTTGATTTCCTGACTGCTTCCATGGGCATTGATTGTAGATCCAAGAAAAATGAAATCCTTGACAATGTCAATCTTTTCTCTGTTTATCATGATGTTGCTTATCGGTCCAGTTGTGAGGATTTTTATTTTCTTTATTTTGAGGCGTGATCCACAGTGAAGGCTTTAGTCTTTGATCTTCTTCAGTAAGTGCTTCAAGTTCTCTTCACTGTCAACAAGCAAGCTTGTGTCATCTGCATATTGCAGGCTGTTAAGGAGTATTCTACCAATCCTGATGTCACATTCTTCTTCATATAGTCCAGCTCCTCGGATTACTTGCTCAGCATACAGATTGAATAAGTATGGTGAAAGTGTGTAACCCTGATGCACAACTTTCTTCATTTTAAACCATGTAGTATCCCCTTGCTCTGTTCAAACAACTGTCTCTTGGTCTATATACAGGTTCCACATGAGCACAATTAATTGTTCTGGAATTCCCATTCTTCTCAATGTTATCCATAATTTGTTATGATCCACACAGTTGAATGTCTTTGAATAGTCAATAAAACAGAGGTTTTATTGTAGAGGGAGGTTATTTGCCCCAGAGAATTTTTAATATGGGTGAAATTGTCTTATTCTGGAAGCAAATACTTGAAAGGACCTTCATGCTTAAGGAGTTCAAATCAATGCCAGGTTTTAAGGCTTTTAAAGATAGTGTGACAGTGTTGTTAGGAGCCAGTGTTGTACATAATATGGTGTTCACACAATCTCCAAATCAAATAACATCTTATTTCACAGAATGTGTTGTGAATGTTAAATGACACATGACAGTATTTCCCTCTTATTCTTAGTTTACTTGATCCTTATTTCTCCATCACCTCCTTCCCCGACTTACACGCTTCTCCAAACAACCCATCTCTGACCTGAGCTTGATATCTCCTGCTTCTATTCATACACCTGACACTGTACTACTGGAGAAAATATATAAACAATCTTGGATTCTGATGCTATAAAAAGACAAGGTCATGAATTGTAATTCATCAAAATAAAAGTTTACCAGTAGTAAGACCATATTTTTGACATTCCAAAGACAATACTTGCAAACAGAGCAGACATTAAAAAACAAAACAGAATGAAAGCTAAATGACTCATTATTTGACAGAAGTCATCTACATTATCCATGGTGATAAAATATTCAAGAAATATTACCACAGTATCATCACTGAGATCCCTTTCTATATTGGGTTCGATTTTCTACAAATACTGAATGATCAAAAGTTTCCCATTGACTAGAAGAAAAATTACTCACCAGAGAAAATATAATTCATCAAGATGAGGACTAAAAAAGTTCCGGTTATTTGAAAAAAAAGCCATATGATCCTTTCAGGGTACTTATAATGAAGCTCTGGGAAAATAAATTAGTTCATATGTTAATCATTACCACAAATCCAAGAATTGACACTCTGTAGACAGTGAAAGAGAAACCCAGAGGCTACTTCATGAAGAATGCTCTCCTCAAAGGAGTATCTTTATTTCCCAAACTACCCATCACAATATTCCTAATTAGAAAGTTCACTCGGTATCATGAACATTTTAGGAAGAATAAGAACGTTTATTTTTACATGATATAAATTCAGTGGAGGTATTAGCCAAAGAGTCCCTTAGATAAGTAATAGTTTAGAACTGGGTGAATACATTTTCAACAGCTGCTGGTTTATGCTTCCCCTGGGTTACTACTGATTGGTGCTATCTTCTCTAGTGGCATTCACTCTCCCTCTCTGATATTTTTTTCCTTAAGATAGCAGGAAATATGATACCAAGTATGCTAGAAGCCTCAGAAGATTGAAACAGTCAGTCCCACTTTCAAGACCCACTGGAATGACAACCTCACTCCCTTAGCTTTGGTCAAACTCATTCTCCTTGTCCACCTGAATAGGGACCCCAGCCAATTAGCCCTGGTCAAATCCATTGTCCTGGACCTTGGGCATGGCAGTCCTGCTCCCACAGCTTTGGGCAAAGGCCTCATTTTCCTGGCCTACCTAAATTTCACCTCCAAACTTCAGAAATGAAGAGGTGGAGATTTGACTCTTTGAAACCTAGGAGGTGTTCTATCTACCTTTTGAAGTGGAGGCACCCTGTATTATCTCACTAAGGCCCCATAGTACTCTCTCTTGAAAATAACTTTTTAAAAATTTTGTCCACTTTATAATTAAGGAAAGTAAAACACGAGAAAGACAACTTGCACACATTTACTCAAATATGAAGGAAATGAAGCAAGACTGCCAGTCAAAATTCATGATCTAATTTCAGGATCCCCAGAGTAATCAATTAGAGCTCACTTGACATATGCTTTGATGATTGGGAAGGAAAACCAACAGATATCAGGCCTGAAAGACTATTCTAATGGATTGAATTTTAAAAATATAGAATTTGACCTCCAGAACAGGGAAAGAATTTAGTTCAAGTATTTTCAACTGTAGAATGGGGAAAGAGAAAAATCTTCTGCCACCAAATCTGGAGAAATTAAAATGTACTTCACTGCTTCTCTCCTTTTATAATACAGGTGATGAAAAAAAAGTTCACTTATATAGCTTAAAATGTGTTTGCTCTATTACGTATTTCCATTTACCAATTCATAAATATCAAAATAAACGTAACAATCAATTATATTCCCAGATGGCATCAAGTCTTGTTGGTATTTTCTATGACATTAAAATGTTCTACTCAGGATGGAAACATAAGACTTATATGTCAAACTGTTTTCCAGAATGGCTCTATCTTCTTACATACCCACCAAGAATGTATGAGTGTTTCAGTTCCTCCACATCCACACCAACACTTGTTATTATCTGCCTTTTGGATTATAGCCATTTAGGTGGTGAATTTATTATTTTTATAACCATAAAATGCTACTTTAATAAGTATATGAAATTTCTGTCTATTCTTTATGATTATAATTAAGAAAACAAATGTCAAAATTAAAAAATGATAATAATAATATATCAAAGTATAAAAAGAGGTTGTCTCAGAATGAGGGAGTTAAAGGTGTTTCTTCTTTCCAATTTCTGTATTATCTCTTTTAATAAAGGACAAGCATTTAATAGCCTGATGCAAAAAACATTAATAAAGCAATAAGAAATCCAAAGGTGTTTTACTGCTAAAATTGCCCAATTTTACTTAACTTAATATTTCCCAAAAGCTATATTAAATATCCAAGTTTTCCTTCCACTCCCCAGATTGACACACAGAGTAACCATTGGCCTTCTTAAGCTCCAGAGAAGAATTAAAGAGATTTCCGGGAGCTCTCTAAAGTCTGGCAGGGTATCTGAGAGTGCAGCCATTTATCCCCCAATGGTTTCTGAGCCAGTTTGTGGATGCACAGGCTTTGGCTACTCTGAAACATCTTGTTTTTCATTTGTTTATTTGTTACAACCATCTTATTGGTGTTTAGAAAAGAAATGATGGAGACAGAACTTTTTGAAACCCAGGAGGCTGCGTTTCCATTCTTTGAAATGGAGGCAGCCCAGTCCCCCATGGTCCCTCCAACAGTTCTGCTGATCTTGGAACTATTCCCAAGATGGTGCCTTCCTTTTCTTGGAGGATAACAAATGTTTGCAACCAAATCACTCCATTGGCTTATTTGCTGCCTGTAGAATTCCTGAAGGCAGGCAGCTTTTCTTCAATTTGGACTATCTCTATCCCTTTCAGTATGAGGTGTCAGGTTTGCTACAGTGGTTGATTAGATCCATCATGGTACCAAATGGTACCAAATTATTGGTTACCTATTGATGTTATAAAAGAAATACCACAAGTAGGTTGTTTTAAAGAACAGAAATTTGCTTTTTCACAGTTTAAGGAGCTAGAAGTCTATATTCAGGGCATCAGCTCTAGGGTAAGGTTCTCTGTCATCTCGGGGAAAAATCCTGATCTCAGCTTCTTAACCTAGACATTCCAAAGTTTCCTGGCAATCTCCAGGTGACATGTAACTTGCCCATGTTTTATGCTTGCATCTCTATGTGTCTAATCTGCTCTTTTTATACCTCAAAGGTGATTATATGTAAGACACACTCTACACTGATTCAGGTCATTAACATAACAAAAAATAGTGTTTGCAAATGGGAGTACATCCACAGGTATAAAGGTTAAGATTTCAAAGCATTTTTTTGGGGTGTACAATTCATCCATAACAGGGAGAATTTCATGTGGCACAGTGGTTAAGAGCTTGGCTGCTAACCAAAAGATCGAATGCTCGAATCCACCAGCCACTCTTTGGAAACACTATGGGACAGTTCTACTCTGTCCTATAGGGTCACTATGAATTGGAATCAACTCAATGGCATTGGGTTTTGGTTTGGATGCTTTTATGCATGCTAAAAACAAATTAGGAAAACATTGCTTTAAGTATCATTGCACATGTTATAGTTTTCTGTTATACCACTGGCCAAACAGGAAGATGAAAGTCATTTCAATAGGCAAAATATGATGCAATATATGTTTATTGAGCAAAGTACTTATCGAGTGAGAAATGTCTTATACTTCAGATTTTAAACAGATAATTAAACTAGTGTCTTTTTTAGATTTTTATTAAATACTTGGACATTGACAGAGATCTCAAATTTTAATGTAACAGAATTTTGGATTTGGAAGAAAGAATCAAATTCTCCTAGTCCATCCTGGCCTTCAAAACAGGAATCATTACTCATATAGGACTTTAGAGCAATGAATGAAGAGACTAATGTTCCGTAGGATCCACCAGGAATAGGATTATAACAGGTAGTGTATCAATACAGAGCCACATTGTGAAGTTAACATGTGCATTATGTTTTCAAAAAAATTTTATCTCTACTGCCTCTGTAGAGAGAGAGAAAGAAAAGAAGACAACAATGCATCAGATTCCTTGATAGTGCCCTAGATGCTGCTCACTGAGTGAGCTTTGAACTAGGGATATAATGGAAAGCGTGGACTCTACTTCTTCAATCTGCTGGGCCCTCCCACTGTCCAGGCCCTGCACATGTCCTCTCCCCTCCTGTGAGGCAATTTTCTCAGTCCTGATTCACTTTTGGCACACACTCTGATATGAAGAAGAAGAGGATGAGAGATCCACAGTTTAGCCCTTGGGTCTCCAATTTTTATTACATTATTTTTATTATATTGGTCCGCCTCTAGTAATTCATAAAAATTACATTAAATTAAATACTGTTAATTAATTTGAATATTTGCAGACAGGCCAGCATCATCATTTGCAGAATTGTTGGTTCCAAAGTAAAGTTCAAGTGAGTACCCTCAGTGTTTAATACAAGTAAGACCATTTTCAGTATATACTGTGAGTAGATTAATAGCACTGCAGTAGTTTTTTTAGTACTTTGTGACTGTTCTTTGATAATTAGGAAGAGAAATATTAACTATTATACTCTTACCTTTGTGCCTGACAAAACTCGCAGTGGTTACTGTAACTAACGCCATTGGTTACACAGACTGGATTTGGCATATTGTTGCAGATATCCGATGAGTGCCCTGTATAACTGCTACAGTCTGGCTGTAAAACACAGAGAGATAACCTAGATATATTCAAAGTACATAACTGAAAATGTTATCATGAAATATTATACATGAAATGAGGATTAAAGAGTTTTGGACCAATAACAAAACAAACACCCATGGAAGAAGACACCAAATTAAAAAATAAAACAAATCCAAAACTCTTCTAGTCCTCATTAGATGCTTCCCTCAAATTTTATACCCTTTCACTCCACAGGTAGTCTTCAAACTCAACTTTATATTATCATTCACTTATTTTCCTTACAGATTCAGCAGATGTGTAGTTATTCATAAAACTGAGTATTATTTGAATTTTATTTTTGGATGTTTCTGAAATCTATATACATAAGCTATAAAACTTATTCTGCTTTTCTAAAATTATTTTGTATATGTAGATTATATTTACGGAAAGTTTTATAATTGTTTACTGAGATAATACAACTTTCTGATGGATAACACATTAATATGATTAATTATTGTATAGATCTAATCTGAATCAACCATATGTTGTTAGTAAAGACACCTTGGTCAACCTTTGGCAACATTTTATACATTTCTAGATTTTTCATCCTAAGATTTTATTTGGAATTTTTGGATCTATACTCATGAATAACGTTGGTAAAATCACTTTCTTATAACTGTTCACATCTGGATATGATGCCATGTTTAAATTAACCTCATAATTGAGCTTTTAAATATGCTGTTTTCTTTCTTTTTGTTGTTGTTGTTGTTTTGGTTGTTATTGTTCTAAAACAACCAGTCAATGTGCTACATTTTGTAAGCTCATCTATAATCACACATACAACTTTTCTGAACCTTTTTCAGTTTCTTAGTAAAATAGATTTACCGAGAATTTGACTATTTGTATTTTTACTCTATGGGTGATTTACCCTGAAAATGCATATACAAAAGGTTTTTCACTAAAGCATTGTCTGTAATTTTAAAATATTAGAAGACACTTAAATACAGGAATATAGGGCATCAGATAATAGTTCATATTTCCAGAAAATAGAAAACAATAACAACAACATGCATTTGTAAAGAAGGAAGAATGCCTGCATGGATAAAAGAGCTTCTGGATATCTACAGTTCCTATACATTCTCCAAGAAAGTGGTAATTACTTAAGATTTTGCTCTATAATACATTCTAATTATTGTGAGTAATTTTTTACAATAGCTCACTTGATAATAAAAAGTTTTAAAAACTAAAGGGTATTAACTTTCTAATGAATGTATACTTACTTCCGTGTCATTATATCGCAGTTGAGAAAAGACTGTATCTGAAAAGAAAAAAAAAAAGGATTAAACAACTCAATGTCTACTATAGTGTATCCACATCTATTGTGAGAAGACAAGGAAGCAGGTCCCTCACTGAGGAAACCACAAGGCAGGAAATGAGCCTTCTCTGGCACTGATTGTGCATGGAAAATCAGATGGCAAAACTAGAAACAGGGCCTATTCCTAAAGTAGATCTAGCTCTGTCTCAAATATATTATCTTGTTTAAACCCCATAATATTCTTCCTTCAAGGTATAATTTTCTTCATTTTCTACATTTTTTAATTACAAAAACTGAAACTCAAGGAAGACAACTTGTACAATCTTACTCAAATATGAAGGGAATGAATCAAGACTACCAGTCAAACTTCCCAATCAAATTATTGGGTTCAGAGAGTAATCAATTAGAGCTCACCTGACATATGGTATGATGTTAAGAACAAAAACCAACAATACCAGACCTGGAAGATTATTCTAATGGATTCCATTTTGAAAATACAGAATTTTACTTCCAAAACGGGGAAGAATTCAGTTCAGATATAATCAGCTACAGAGGTAGGGAAAGAGAAAAAGTCTTTGCTCCCAAATCTGGCAGCCATTCAAATCCACTACCCTACTTCTCTCCGTTTATAATACAGGTAATTAAAAGAAAATTACATCCACTGATATTTCTCTGTTATACATTTCTTTATGAATTCATAGATACCAAAACAAATGTAACAACCAATTCTATTTCTAGGTGGCAATAAATTCTGCCTGTATTTTCCAGGACATCACAAGTGTTCTACCCAGGATTGAAAAATATACTCGCCAGAAGAAAGATGAAATACCAGCAACATGATTAAAAATGTTTTTATGCTTGATGAGAAGTTAGCCATTTGTTCTTCTCAGTTACCCTAGAAGAATGTGGTAGACAAAACCTTCAGAATCTTTTTGGCACAGCCCCCTCAAAATTTCAATGGACAGAAGAACTGGAATCAGAGACTACTTCCTATGACCTCCCACTTGGGAAAGAACAGCTACAACCTCTAGTTTCTATATTCCTTTATTGTTCATTAGGGAAAACTATTCTCATTGTTCCTTATCCTCAAATGAACAAAAAATAGGCATGTTAATGGATATGTACAGGGAAAAGGTCAGGCTAATAATCCTTTGTGCAGCACTTAAAATACTTACAATTTTGAATGTGCAATTCAGTCATCAGAGAAGCAGGAACAATTATTATAAGATGGATAAGACCAGGAGCAGTCCTGGCAGCAAATCTACCACAAAAGTCACCATAATCTATTCCCAAAATTACCTACCTCAAAGAGAAGAAACAGTGCAAAGGGAGACGGTAGCTTGCTTCTTCACTGTTACCTCCACTATGCTGAGGAGTCTTTTTTATATATTTTTGTGTAAGAGATAAAACGTGAGTCAGACCAATGCCTACAGAGACATAAGGAATGGAGAAACATGTTTCTGCTTGGAGATTGAGAAGTTGGGCCATATAGATCTCTTCAAAGCTAGCCATGCAACTGTAAGTAAAGGGACACATTGATATAATCAGCTGAAAAGAATTCAGAGGGGACAGAATGTAAAATGTAGATATAGATCCTAAGATATATAACCCATAAACCCATTGCCTTTGAGTTGATTCTGACTCATAGAAACCCTATAGGACAGGGTAGAACTGCTCCATAGGATTTCCATGGAGCAGCCGCTGGATCTGAACTGCCGACCTTTTGGTTAACAGTCATAGATCTTAACTGCTGCACCACCAGTGCTCTGCAGATAAATAAGTTATGTGAAATTAGCAAGCTTTTTGTTTTGTTTTGTTTTTGAAGTTTTCAATATGGTAGTATTGTCCAGCTACTGTTGGGAAGTGGCTGAGCTAACGCCAGCCAAAATAATCAATAAGTCCCCATTCTATCAATCTTTCACTTCTCAAAACCAGAGATTTCATACTTACTGTTGTTGTTGCTGTTGTTAGGTGTCATTGAGTTGGTTCTGCCTCACAGCAACCCTATGTACAACAGAACGCTATGCCAGGTCCTGCATCATCCTCACAATCATTGTTATGCTTAAGCCTGTTGTTGCAGCCACTGTGTCAATCCATCTCGTTGAGGGTCTTCCTCTTTTTCACTGACACTCTACTTTACCAAGCATGATGTCCTTCTCCAGGGACTGATCCCTCCTGACAACATGTCCAAAGTATGTGAGATGTAGTCTCGTCATCCATGATTCTAAGGAGCATTCTTATTGTACTTCTTCTAAGACTGACCTGTTAGTTCTTTTGGCAGTCCATGGTATATTCAATATTCTTCTCCAACACCACAATTCAAAGGCATCAAACCTTCTTCAGTCTTCTTTACTCATTGTCCAGCTTTTACATGCATAGTAGATGACTGAAAACATTCTGGCATGGGTCAGGTGCACCTTAATCTTCAAGGTGACATCTTTGCTTTCCAACACTATTAAAGAGGTCTTTTGCAGAAGATTTGCCCAATGCAATGTGTCTTTTGATTTCCTGACTGCTGCTTCCATGGGTGATGATTGTGGATCCAAGTAAAATGAAATCCTTGACAACTTCAGTCTTTTCCCCTTTTATCATGATGTTGCTTATTGGTCCAGTTGTGAGGAATTTTGTTTTCTTTATGTTGAGATGTAATCCATACTGAAGGTTGTGGTGTTGGAACTTCATCAGTAAGTTCTTCAAGTCCTCTTCACTTTCAGCAAGCAAGGTCGTGTCATTTACATAACGCAGGTTGTTAATGAGTCTTCCTCCAATCCTGATGTCCTGTTCTTCTTCATATAGTCCAGCTCCTCAGATTATTTGCTCAGCATACAGATTAAATAGGTATAATGAAAGGATACAACCCTGACACACACATTTCTTGACTGTAAACCAAGCAGCATCCCCTTATTCTGTTCGAAAGACTACCTCTTGATCTATGTACAGGTTCTTCACAAGCACAACTGAGTGTTCTGGAATTCCTACTCTTTGCAATGTTCTCCATAATTTGTTATGATCCACACAGTTGAATGTCTGGGCATAGTCAATAAAACACAGGTAGACGTCTTTCTGGTAGTCTCTGTTTTCAGCCAGGAGCCATCTGACATCAGCAATGATATCTCTGGTTCTGCATCCTCTTCTGAATCCTGCTTGAATTTCTTGCAGGTTCCTGTTGATGTACTGCTGCAGCTGCTTTTAAATGATCTTCAACAAAGTTTTACTTGAGTGTGATATTAATGATATTGTTCATTAATTTCCTCATTCAGTGGGATCACCTTTCTTGGGAATAGACATAAATATGGATCTCTTCCAGTTGGTTGGCCAAGTAGCTGTCTTCCAAATTTCTTGGCATAGACGAGTGAGTACTTCCAGCCCTGCATCTGTTTGTTGAAACATCTCACTTGGTATTCCATCAATTCATGGAGACTTGTTTTTTGCCAATGCCTTCAGTGCAGCTTGAACTTCTTCCTTCAGTATCATTGGTTCCTGCTCATATGGTATCTCCGGAAATGGTTGAATGTTGACCAATTCTTTTTGGTATATTGTGACTCTGTATATTTGTTCCATCTTCTTTTGATTCTTCCAGTGTCATTCAGTATCTTGCCCATAGAATCCTTCAATATTGCAGCTTGAGGCTTGAATTTTTCTTCAATTCTTTTGGTTTGAGAAATGCAGAGTGTGTTCTTCCCTTTTGGTTTTCTATCTCCAGGTCTTTGCACATACTATTATAATACTTTAGTTTGTCTTCTCAAGCCACCCTTTGAAATCTTCTGTTCAACTCTTTTACTTCATCATTTCTTCCTCATACTTACTGGAGACATATTTTACAAACAATTCTGAAGCTAGTCTTATTCCCTTATTAAACTTCTTTCAATGTTATTAGATACAAATAAATGTATTCTTTTGAAACATTACATGATGCATATAATGTATACAGTGCTACATAAATGTGAATTAATGTAAACACACTTTTTAAAGAAAATGTAGCTTGTTTCCTCTTTTTTCATTACCATAAAAAGAATGAAAATAAGCTGTAAATGAGTAGTATAGCTTATTATGAAGTACAAAGTATCTAGATTCAGACACTTGCTTTTAAACTTTTAGCTTAATGTCAATATAGGTCAGAGACTCTGATGAAATTTCATATATTTTCTCGGTCTCAGTTATCTCGTGTATAAATAGAAATGACAATAACATGCTGCTGGTAATGACTGAATGATCTGTTATGTGCAAGATGCGTAAAACACTGCTTGGCACATATAAGCACTACAGAAATGTAGAATTGACTTTGGAAAGGATTTAAGCATCATTAAATAGTTAGCAAAAACATTTTATCAAAGAACTGTATTAACTATTGACCAAAAAAAAAAAAATTGCCATCGAGTCAACTCTGACTCATAGTGACCATATAGGACAGAGTAAAACTGCCACAAAGGGTTGTCAAGAAGTGGCTGGTGAATTCAAACTGCCGACCTTTTGGTTAGCAGCCTGAGCTCTTAAACACTGTGCCACCAGGGCTCCCATTGACATAATACGAGTAAATTGAATTCAGCAGCACACACACACATACATATATCAGGCTTTATCTCTGGAATCCATGTTTATTTCAACATTTGAAAATTATGAAATCTAATTCATTAAATTAACAGAAGTATCTTAGTCTAGGTTCCCTAGAGGAGCAAAACCAGTAAAACATATGTAGATACATAGGGACATATTTACTTCAAGGAAATGACTTATGCAATTGTGGGGACTGGCAAGTCCCAACTCTGTGGATCAGATGACTGACTGATGACCTCCCCTGGCTCACATGATTGCAGGGGATGAGGAACACAAAACCTGCAGGTGAGGAAACAGGCTGGAGGCCTCCACAAGCTCACAAGATTTTGGGGGTCGGAAAATCCAAAATCTTCAGGTCGGGCTACAACCTGTAGGCCCCTGCTGGCTTATGTCCCATGAACCAGGCTCAGACACTGAGAAGATTGCAGGATCAGAAAGATAGTGAGCTCTGCTAGAACATTTGTTTATATCATAGATGCAGGCCACACTCCCAAGGAAAATCCTCTTCCAACAGATTGGCTGTTCACATCACATAACAAAACGGGAAGTGATATATATTGTCTGCCAAACCAGTGAGAATTGTAGCCTAGCCAAGTTGACACATAACATTAACCATCACAGTCCACTCCCTATCACCTTGGCACCTATACAGATCTCCTTAAACCATACATAATCTCTAGATAAACATAATTATAGAATTATAATTGCACCTAACATGATGGAACTAACATGCTTACATCTTATATTTTATAACGGTTACTGGGATAAGGAAGGGAAGAAAACAAAAATATTTACTATATATACATATCTATGTACACAAACATGATAAAACAAGGAAGAGATACTCATAACAGTTATAATTCTTGTTTCTGCAACTGATCACGTGGTCATGGCTGGTATTTAGAACTACCTTCTTTCACCAGCCATTCCATACTCCCCTTTCTCTCAGCAAGCACTTCAGCTGGTAGTGGTTCTTTGCCTGGTAGAGTGACTCAAAACTTTATTCCTGAAGAGTCTAGGCCATTAGTAGTCATGTGGGAATTGGATGGCTGTAGTTTTCCGTTGACTTTAATCACAGGGCATGGTAGTACTAAGAGTTCCCCTAACAGACCTCCTGTATTCCAGACATACTCTTCTTTACCTCCATTATGTAATTTCAATTTTATTTCCCCTTAGAAATCAGGATGAATCACACCAGCCAATTTGGAAACTCCCTTATTTGCCTGTTGATCCAGAAACATGAGAAGCCCAATGTGGCCAGGTGGCATTCTTAAATTCCAGTTCAATAAAACCAATTTTATGTCTCCTGATGGGAGCATTCTTCCCTTTGAAACTAAGACCTTTAGAACTACTTAGAATTATAGCCTAGATAAGTTGACATATAACATTAACCACTGCACAGAGTAAAGGAGAAAATCATGTGATCATCTCAATAAATAACTGTTCATTATAAAATTTTTTTGAAATGTACTAGAGTAGACATTTCACCAAAAAAGAAACACAAATGGCCAACAAACACATGAAGAGATGCTCAGTGTCAGTCATTAGGAAAACCAAATCAAAACCACAATGAGATACGTTTCATAACCACTAAGATGGCTATAATGGGCCCAGGTGGCACATTGGTTAAACGCTTGGCTGCTAACCAGAAGGTCACCTTTTGAACCCACCAAGCTGCTACGCGGGAGAAAGATGTGGGAATCTGCTTCCGTAAAGATTACAGCCTTGGAAACCCTATGGGGCAGTTCCATTCTCTCTGATATGGTCATTATGAGTCTGAATCGATTCGATGACTATGGATTTGGTTTGGTTTTCATGGTTAAAATATCTATGAATTTAAAAAATGGAAAGCAACAGGTTCTGGCAAGGTTGTGGAGAAATTGAAACCCTCATCCGTTGGTGGTGGGATTATAAACTGGTACAGCCAATGTGGAAAAGGGTTTGACGACTCCTGAAAAACTTAAACATAGAACTAGCGTATCAGTTGCTGTCAAGTCTACTCTGAATCATGGAGACACTATGTATGTTAGAGGAAAACTGTGCTCCACAGGGTTTTCAAAGGTAAATTTTTCAAAAATAGATTGCCACACCTTTCTTTTGATGTGCTTCTTGGTTGACTAGAATCTCCAATCTATCAGTTAGCCGTGGAGCACTTTAACTATTTAACTACCCAGGGACTCCCAAAATTACCATATGGTCCAGCATTTTCACTCCTAGGTATATATCAAAAATGACGGAAGGCTGGAATACAAGCGGATACTTGTACACCAATGTTCACAGCAGCATATTCACAATAGCCAAAAGGTAGAAACAGCTTAAATGCCCATCAACAGATGATAAGGTAAACAAAATGCATACAATGAAATATTACTCAGTCATAAAGTCCTTTTAAACACTGTAACATGGACGAACTGTGAAAACATATTATATGAAATGTCAGTCACAATAATACAAATATTATACTATCCCACTTATATATTTAGAAGAGGCAAGTGTATAGACACCAAAGTTTATTGGTAGTCACCAGGGGAAGGAATGATGGAGTGGAAAAAAGGGGATCTCATTGCTTAGGGGACACTGAGCTTCTGTTAGGGTTGATGTAAAACAATGAAATTAACAATAGTGATGGGTGAACAGCAAGATGAATGTAATTAATGTCACTGAATTTTACATGTTAAAAACATTGAAATGACAAATGTTTTGTTATATATATATATATACCTACCACAATAAAGAAGAGAGAAAAAATAAATACAGGAAATTTACACTACATGATAAAGTCCATCAAGAAATATCTACAGGAGCTTTCACACTTCATGCTGTAATTTTTTTGTTTTTCCAGTAAGAGGAGGAGATACCACACAGGGCAACAAAGTGAGAAAATCAGCGGAATGGGATTATAGATTAATTAAAATTGTCTCCGCCAATAGATGATATGACTGTCTATGTAGAAATCCTAATAAATCTATACTTTAAAAAGGAAATTACTGTAATTAAAAAGAAAATGTATCATGATCACAGGATCCAAGGTCAATATACAAAATTCAATTACATTTCTGTATGCTACAACAAATTAATAGAAAAACAAAAGCTTATAAAATTGACCCCAAATAAACCAGGCAAAAATAAACACATAAATACATACATATGTACCTAAATACAAACATATATACATAATACATTCACACATAAAAACCTGAGAAGAGATATCAATCCCACACAATTAAGGTTAATAAATTCCAGTGAATTAAACCAAAACCAAAAACAAAACCCATCGCCATCAAGTGGATTCTGATTCATAGCGACCATACAGGGCTGAGGAGAATTGCCCCATAGGGTTTCCAAAGAGTGCCTGGTGGTTTCCAGCTGCCAACCTTTTGGTTAGCAGCTGAACTCTTAACCACTACTCCACCAGGGTTTCCTCCAGTCTGTCTGTTAAGTCCAATGTCAGAAAGTCCTCAGAGATGGTTTCTAGTGACTCCTTTTTTTTTCCTTCTTCTGTATAGGGCAAACTGCATTTTTTAAAAAATCTTCCTTTCTTTTTTTTTTAACTTGACTCATAATTTTTTTTTCTTTTTTTTTGCTAACAGCTGTACTTCTTAGATTACATATTGTATCAGCATTGGATTCTGGTCTCCTTTCCACTCAAGGGTGGTTGTTATTTGTTTATTTATTGTTTAGTAATTTACCTAGTCTAATTCATTTACCTGCATACATGGAATCCCATGGTCATTTTTCATGTTTTGATTGATTGGCTTCCACGAATTTCATTGCCCCTTGCCTTCAGTGTGTAACAGGCTCTTTTGAACCTCACAGAATTCAGAGTGTTGCAGAGAATACCTTAGCGATTATGTAGTTCACCACTTTCAAGCAAGAGGCATTGTGCAGGTTCCCTGGGTTTAAAGGGACAGGACTGGGGCTCATCGATTAACTCATCATTATTTCAAAGAACAGTTCTAACACTGTGTGTTTTATATAACAGAAATTTCTATAGACTTTTATTTGAACAGGTAATTTTAATGTTAGGCAACTTTTAAAATTGTTTTCAAATTCCGTTGTGTTTAGTTTCCAATAGAGAAAATACCTAGATATTAGTTCAACCAGGCAGCAATAACTCCATCACACATAGAAGACTTTGGGAGAGGTATCATGTTTTTCCTTGAGACTCTTAAAAGTAAAAGTGATAGAGTTTATAGTTTGTATTAAAGTGTTCAGCAATTTTAATTAGAACACCAACAGTAAAGTTTGCAACTGAACAAAATATCCCTAAATTAACGTGGAAATATATGAAAATTTCTTAGCTTAAATTAATGAGGATTGCATAATCCAATTGCACACTTACCCTGGGATATATATACATAAGGTGTTGCATAATTTAATATGTAAGAGTGGCAAAAGTAACTTCACCTTTGAAAATAATAAATTTATATTTCTACAGTATAGCGTAATAAAAAAAATTAAACATAAGAATATAAAATCAAAACCTTTAAATTGTGGTAAGAAAATATGGGTATCCTGCATACATACTCATGTTATTTTTGGATAGAAATAGTTTTACGTTTTAATCTGGATGCTTTTTATTGATTTTTTTTCAAGTTTCAGTGTTTGTCTTAGAGTTTATAAATTCTATTAGTAGAGCCACTTCTGCCCTCTTGTGGTTTGTGTTAGTCTGGTATGTTTGCTTCAGTCTTTTTAAGCTTGACTCCTGAAAACAGTATACATTTGCATCTTCTTTTTTTTTTTTTTAATACAGTTTAACAGTCTCTCCATTTTAATTGGATTGTTGAACTCATTCACCTTTAAAATCATTATTGATATGGTTAGAGTTGTGTATACCATTTTGCTTTATGTTTTTTTAAAGTCCTACTTTCTTTGTTTCCCTGTTTCTTCTACCCTGCCTCATTTTTTTTACCAAGGAATATTTTTTAGTGTAACATTTTTTCCTTGAATGATTTCCTAACTATATATTTTTTAGTTATCCCCTTAATGGTTGTTGTGTGCTTACAATGAACATCTTGACTTATCAGATTATATTTCATACAAGCACTAAATTCAAGTGATATACAGAAATTTTACTCCTATATAAAACACCAATTCCTTATTCCCTTTATGTGCCATTATTATTTTTTATGGATTTTTTTTTAATTGAACTTTAGATGAAGTTTTACAGAACAAACTAGCTTCTCATTAAACAGTTAGTACATATATACTTTTATGACATTGGCTAACTACCCCACGACATGTCAGTACTCTCCCTTCTCAACCTTAAGTTCCCTATTACCAGTTTTCCTGTCCCCTCCTACCTTCTAGTCCTTGCCTGTGGGCTGGTGTGCCCCTTTAGTCTCGTTTTGTCCTGTGGGCCTGTCTAATCTTTGGCTAAAAGGTGAACCTCGGGAGTGACTTCATTACTGGGCTAAAAGGGTGTCCGAAGGCCATACTCTTGGGGTTTCTCCAGTTTCTGTCAGGCCAGTAAGTCTGGTCTTTTTTGAGTTAGAATTTTGTTCTACATTTTTCTCCAGCTTTGGCCAGGACCCTCTATTGTGTTCCCTGTCAGAGCAGTCAGTGGTGGTAGCCAGGTACCATCTAGTTGTGCTGGACTCAGTCTGGTGGAGGCCATGGTAGTTGTGGTCCATTAGTCCTTTGTTAACTCTTTGGACTAATCTTTCCCTTTTATCTTTAGTTTCCTCATTTTCCCTTGCTCCTGAACAGGTAAGACCAGTGAAGTGTCTTAGATGGACGCTCACAGGCTTTTAAGATCACAGACGCTACTCACCAAAGTAGAATGTAGAACATTTTCTTCACAAATTATGTTATGCCAATTGAGCTAGATGTTCCTGAGACCATGGTCCCACAGCCCTCAGCCCAGTAATTTGGTCCATCAGGGAGTTTGGATTTGTCCATGGAGCTTCCATGACCTTACTCTGAACAAGTTGTGCTGACTTCCCAGTATTGTGTACTGTCTCACCTTTCACAAAAGTTACCACTTACCTATTGTCTAGTTAGTGTTTTACCCTCCCACCCCTCCCTTCCTTTG
This sequence comes from Trichechus manatus latirostris, assembly GCF_000243295.1. Classification (NCBI taxonomy): domain Eukaryota; kingdom Metazoa; phylum Chordata; class Mammalia; order Sirenia; family Trichechidae; genus Trichechus; species Trichechus manatus. The sequence goes on along the minus strand of NW_004444066.1, from coordinate 3,284,102 downwards.
TAACCATCAGATTGTTTCTTTTTTAGTGTAAGCCTTATCATGGGTTTTTATAGTAGTGGTCTCATATAGTATTTGTCCTTTTGTGATTGACTTATTTCACTCAGCATTATGTTCTCCAGATTCATCTATGTTGTGAGATGCTTCGCAGATTCATCATTGTTCTTTAACTTTGGGTAGTATTCCACTGTGTGCGTGTACCATAGTTTGTTTATCCATTCGTCTGTTGACGGGCATCTAAGTTGTTTCCATCTTTTTGCTATTGTGAACAATGCTGTGATGAACATGGGTGTGCATATGTCTATTCGTGTGAAGGCTCTTATTTCTCTAGGATATATTCTTAGGAGTGGGATTGCTGGATCATATGGTATTTCTATTTATAGCTTTCTAAGGAAGTGCCATATCATTTTCCAAAATGGTTGTTCCCACCAGCAGTGCATAAGATTTCCAAACTAACCACACCCTCTCCAATATTCCTTATTTTCTGTTTTTTTGATTCATGCCAGTAATGCCGGGGTGAGATGGTATCTCATTGCAGTTTTGATTTGCATTTCTCTAATAGCTAGTGATCACAAGCATTTCCTCATGTTAGCCACTTGAATGTCTGCTATGGTGAAGTGTCTGTTAATATCCTTTGCCCATTTTTTAATGAATTATTTGTCTTTTTGTTGTAGAGCTGTTAGATTTTCCTACAGATTTTAGAGATTAGACCTTCGTTGGATTTGTAATAGCCAAAATTTCTTTCCTAGTCTCTAGGTTCTCTTTTTACTCTTTTGGTGAAGTCTTTTGATGAGCATAAGTTTTTCCGTTTTAGAAGATCCCAGTTATCTAGCTTATCTTCTGGAGTTTGTATGTTGTTAGTTATGGTTTGTATCCTGTTAATGCCATATATTAGGGTCTTTAGCATTGATCCCGTTTTTTCTTGTATGATCTTTATAGTTTTTGGTTTTATATTTAGGTCTTTGATCCATTTTGAATTAGTTTTTGTGTGTGGTGTGAGGTATGGGTCCTGTTTCATTTTTTTGCAGATGGACATCCAATTTTGCCAGCACCAATTATTAAAAACACTGTCTTTTCCCCATCTGATAGACGTTAGGCCCTTGTCGAAGATCAGGTGGATGAATTTACATCTGGGTTCTCAATTCTGTTCCATTGGTCAATATATCCATCGTTGTACTGACACAAGGCTGTTTTGACTACCGTACATGTATAGCAGGTTCTGAGGTCAGGTAGTGTGAGTCTTCCTACTTTATTCTTCTTCAAAATGCTTTGCTTATCCGGGGCCTCTTCCCTTTCCATATAAAGTTAATGATTGGTTTTTCCATCTCTTTAAAGAATGTTGGTATTTTGATCAGGATTGCATTGCATTTGTAAATTGGTTTGGGTAGAATTGTCTTTTTCACAATGTTGAACCTACCTATCCATGAGCATGGTATGTTTTTCCATTTATGTAGATCTCTTTTGGTTTCTTGCAGTAGTGTTTTGTAGTTTTCTTTGTATAGGTCTTTTACATCCCTGGTTAGATTCATTCCTAAGTATTTTATTTTTTTAGGTGCTGTTATAAATGGTGTTGTTTTCCTGATTTCTTTTTCATCATTCTCTTTATTGGAGGATAGGAATCCAACTGATTTTTGCGTATTTATCTTGTATCCTGCAGTTTTGCTGAATCTTTCTATTAGTTTCAGTAGTTTTCTCCTGGAGTTTTTGGGTTTTCTATATATAGTATCATATCATCTGCATATAGGGACAGTTTTCTTCTTCATTGTCAATTTGAATGCCCTTTATTTCTTTTTCTTGGTGTATTGCTCTAACTAGGACTTCCAGCACAATGTTAAATCAGAGCGGTGATAAAGGACATCCTTGTCTTGTTCCTGTTCTCAAGGGGAATGATTTAAGTCTCTCTCCATTAAGAATGATGTTGGCTGTTGGTTTTGTATAGATGCCTTTATTACATTGAGGAATTTCCCTTCTATATCTATTTTATTGAGAATTTTTATTAGGAATGGTAGTTGGACTTTGCCAACTGCCTTTTCTGCATCAATTGAGATGATCATGTGATTCTTTTATTTTAACTTATTTATGTGGTGGATTACATTGATCGATTTTCAAATGTTGAACCATCCTTGCATACCTGGTATGACTCTAACTTTGTCATGGAAGATGGATTTACATCTGGGTTATTTTTTTGATATGATTCTGAATTCTATTGGCTAGAGTTTTACTGAGAATTTTTGCATCTATATTCATGAGAGATATTGGTCTGTAATTTTCTTTTTTTGTGGTGTCTTTTTGTGGTTTTGGTATCAGGGTTATGCTAGCTTCATAGAATGAGTTTGGAAGTATCCATTCCTTAATCTATGTTCTGAAATAATTTGAATAGAATTGGTGAAAGCTCTTGTCTGAATGTTTGGTAGAATTCTCCAGTGAAGCCATCTGGGCCAAGGCTTTTTTTTGTTGGAAGTTTTTTTTTATTACCTTTTCAATCTCTTCTCTTGTTATGGGTCTGTTCAGATTTTCAACATCAATTTGTGATAGTTTGTGTAGGTAGTGTGTTTTCAGAAATTTGTCCATTTCCACTAGATTTTCAACTTTATTGGAGTATAGTTTTTCATAATATTCTGTTATGATCCTTTTTATTTCAGCGGAATCTCTGGTAGTGTCCTCCATTTCATTTCTTATTTGGGTTACATGTGTCCTCTCCTGTTTTTCTTTTGTCAGTTTGGCTAGTGGTTTGTCAATCTTGTTGATCCTTTCAAAGAACCAACTTTTGGTTTTGTTGATTCTTTCTATTGTTTTCTATTCTCTGTTTCATATATTTCTGCTCCGATCTTTATTATTTCCTTTCTTCCGGTGGCTGTAGGCTTCTTTTGCTGTTTTCTTTCTATTTGTTTGAGTTGTGTAGCTAATATTTTGATTTTGTCCCTTTCTTCTTCTTTGATGTGTGCATACTATTGCTATAAATTGACCTTAGAGCACTGCCTTTGCTGTGTTCCAGAGGTTTTGGCATGATTCTCATTTGATTCTAGGGATTTTTTGATTCCATCTTTGATTTCTTCTATTACTCAGTGGTTTTTATGTTATTTAGTTTCCATGTACTTTTATTTTTTTTTCCTTGCTTTTCCTGTTGTTAATTTCTACTTTGATGGCGTTGTGATCAGAGAAGACACTTTGTATTATCTCAGTGTTTTGGACTTTGTTGAGGGTTGCTTTGTGGCCTAAGATATGGTCTATTCTGGAGAACATTCCACATGCATTGGAAAAGAATGTGTACTTTGCAGCTGTTGGGTGGAGTGTTCTATATGTGTCTATGAGTTCAAGTTGGCTGATTTTGGCCTTTAGCTCTTCTGTATCTTTGTTGAGTTTCCTTCTAGATGTTCTGTCTTTTACCAAGAGTGGTGAGTTGAAGTCTCCTACTGTTATAGTGGAACTGTCAATTTCTTTTTCAGTGCTGTTAAAGTTTGTTTTATGTATTTTGGAGCCCTGTCATTGGGTGCATAGATATTTGTTATGGTTTTGTCATCATGCTGGGTCATCCCTTTTATCATGATATACTGCCCTTCTTTGTCTTTTATGGTGGATTTTGTTTTAAAGTTTCTTTTATCTGAGATTAGTATTGCCACTCCTGCTCTCTTTGGTGGCTGTCTGCCTGATATATTTTTTCCGTCCCTTGATTTTTAATAAATTTATGTCTTTGTTTCTACAGTGTGTCTCTTGTAGACAGCATATTGATGGATCTTTTTTTTTTTTTTTAATGCATTCTGTCATTCTCTGTCCCTTTATGGGTGCATTTAGGCCACTTACTTTCAGTGTAATTATTGATAGGTGTGAGTTTATTGTTGTCATTTTGTAGTGCTTTTTTTTTGTGGTGCTGACAATTTCTTTGTTCCTCTTACTCTCCTGGGCTGAATTCTTTTGTTTGTGGATTTTTTTTTTTTTTTTTTTTTTTGTAGATTTTGTTTTTACTGAGACTGTTTTTCTTCTTTATTTTGTTGAGTAGGTTTGTTAACTTTCTTTGTGGTTACTTTGAAATTTACGCTTATCTTCCTAAGTTTGAACCAGTCTATTTTTACTTGTTATTGCCTGGCCTTCCTCTCCATTAGTAAGTTCTATACCTATACCATTTATTCCCTCTTTTATTGTTCTGATGTTGTTGTCATTTGCAGATTAACCTTTCTGGTTCCCTGTTGTAATTCTTTTTGTTTTGAATAGTCCTTGAGAGTTCATTTCCTAGATTGGTATCTGGCTGCTGCGATCTTGTGTCCTAGATTCCGGCTGTCGCCTGATGTTGTTTGTTCTCAAACTGAATGACTCCCTTAATAATTCTTGTAAGTTTGGTTTCGCTTTTACATTTTCCCTTAATTTCTGTTTATCTGTAAATGTCCTAATTTAACCATCGTATATGAATGTGAGCTTTTTAGGATATATTATTCTTGGTTGGCAATTTTTTTCTTTCAAGGTTTTATACATGTCATCCCATTGCCTTCTTGCCTGCATGGTTTCTGCTGACTAATCAGAGTTTAGTCTTATTGTTTCCCCTCTGTATGTGACTTTTTGTTTTTCTCGATTTGCTCTCAGGATTCTTTCTTTGTCTTTGGTTTTAACAAGAGTGATTATGATAGGCCTTGGTGATTTTCTTTTGGGGTCTGTCTTATGTGATGTTCGTGAACTTCTTAGATGGTCAGCTTTTCATCTTTCATGATATTAGGGAAGTTTGCCGTCAGCAGTTGTTCAATGATCCATTCTGTGTTTTTCATTTTCTTCCCCTCTTCTGGAACTCTGATCACTCTCAAATTTTTGCTTTTGATTTTAATCCACGTAATTCTCAGGGTTACTTCATTTTTCTTTGTTCTTTTTTTCTGATTTTTCCTCAAAGTTGTATCCAAGTGTTTGTCTTCAATTTTGCTAATATTCTCTTCCCTTGTTTCAAACCTGTTCCTCAGCCCTTCTATGACAGTATTCATTTCTGAAATCTTATTGTTTATCTTTTGGATTTCTAATTGTTGTTTTTGTATGATTTCTGGTTGTGAATTTACTTTGACATTTTGTTCTTGTATTATTTTCTTGAATTTTTCCATTTTTTGTCTGTATTTTCCATGAATTTGTTTGCCTTTTCCATGAATTTGTCTATTTTTTCCTCATTTTTGTCTGCTTTTTTGTGTCAACTCTTGGATACGTCTAAATATTAGAGATTTCAGTTCCCTATCAGGTAGTTCTAGTATGTTTTCTTCTACTGGAAAATCATCTGATGTTTTAGTTTGGATGCTTACTGGAACCATCCTGTCCTTTTTTTTTTTCTTTTCTTTTCTTTTTTTTTTTTTATATTATCTGATGTCTTCAGGACATTCAGTAGTTATTTTCTTTGTTTATTGATTGTAGATTTGTTTGTTTCATCCTGCTTTTTTGTTTTATTTGGTTATGTCTGTGCAGGCAGGTTGTGTGTTCCTTGTTGTTTGCTCGCCTGTGGCCATGATATTTTTCACCTCCTTATCCAATGGGCAGGGTCAGTTGCTCAGCTATGGTGCAGCAGGGTAGGTCCAACTGAAGGGGAGAGGCTGAGATGGGTTGTTTGTGGCACTTACTTGGGCTGATAAGATAAGCCAGAGGTCAGTGCAGGGCAGGTTCCAGTAGGTCATGCCTGTGCTGCTTGAGACTGCAATGTTCAGCACACTGTGCAAATACACAGGGGGTGGGGGGGAAGGTTGTGATGTGTACAGCAAAGCTGGGTATGGAAAAGAAGAGAGACAGGAGAGAGAAACAGGAGCAAAAAAAAAAAAAAAGTCCTCAAGGAACTTGCTGTTGTAGTGGAGAAGCAAGAAACTGAGAAATGAAGAAAAAAAATACATAAACAAATAAAAAATTAAGATTATTTTTTAAAAATGCTCCCAGGAATCCCACCAATATGGCTGCTCAAACCGGGGAAGCAGATCCCAAGCCACACAGTATGGCCCAGCTAGAAGGAGTACAGATGATACACAGTGCAAGGGATGCAGATGACAGGAAAAGAATGTAAGTAGAAAGAGATGAGAAACCAAGAAATGAAGAAAAATAAAAAGGAAAGAGAAAACAAACAAACAAAAAAGCCCCCAGGGATCCCACCAGCGTGGCAGTGCGGACTGGGGAAGCAGTTCCGCAGCTGAGCAGTGCTTCACAGCCTGTCAAGAAGAAGCAAAGATGGCACATGGAGTCAGGTGTTCAAGAGAAAGGAGAAGGAGGAGGTGAGAGGCAGGGAAGAAACCAAATGAGGCTGAAATAAAGTGGTACCAGCAACAAAGAAATGGCCATAAAGAAGCCGGCTGGTGTGAGCGGGGCTAATCCAAGTGGCATGGAACCAGCACCTCCCGTGCCATGGTCATGGCCTGCTGGGAAGCGGTGGATCAGCCTGCCAGGAAGCTGGGAATTGGCCCATTGGGAAGCAGTGAATTGGTCCTCCAGGAAGGCAGGAATCAGCCCACTGGGAAGCCATGGATTGGCCAGCTGGGAAGCCGCGAAGGTCAAGCTGGGAATGCAGTGTGGGGGGTGGGAAAGCATGTCTCACTGGTTACCAGGTGCTCTGTCTCCTGCTGGGAGCTTCGTGAATCTGCTTTCCCCTACTCCCTGTCCACCAATTTCTGACAGGAGTCCAAAATAGTGGATCCATGGTGCGTTAGCTATAGGGGACCTCCACTCATAACTCTCCTCACTCTCTGTTCCCTGTCAGTTTCTTATTCCATTTGGTGCTTGATTGAGTTCTTTATCTCTTTATTTTATGCTTAGGTTTCCAAGATTGACGTTTGTCTCTGTTTTACTTAGTTTTTCAGGTCTTTGCTGTGGACGGCCTGTGTGGTGCTTCTGTCTATAGTGCCATGTTGGTTCCCTCTTTATGTTGATTTTGATAGTGGTTACAGGGCTTTATACATTTGTCAAAGCTTTTCAAAATGTACACTTAAAATCAGTGGGTTTTATTTTATATAAATTATTCCTCAATAAAGCCTAGCAATAGCTTTCCAAGATGCTCTAGGTCCAATCTTTTTGTGCCATTATGGTTATACATATTATGTGTATGTATACCACAAACCCAACAATACATCATTATAGTTATTACATGTGAAATATTATACCTGTAAAGAATTTGAGACTAAAGAAGAATAAGCATATATATTTAAAGATTTTTTTAAGATAACTTTCTGATTTACCATTTCAGATTCTCATAATTTCTTTATCTGAATTAGACTTACCACTAGTGTCATTGTCTTACTTCAATACAGCTTTGTCCCCACCCACATCCTTTGTGCTGCTATTGTCAAATATATTACATTTCTGTCTGTTCTAGACACCCAAATGCAATTACATATGTATTGTTTTAAGCAATTGTCTTTTCTATCAGTGAAAAGAAAGGAAACTGAATATACAACTAACTGTCTTTCATAATTACCAACATAATTACCTTTACTAGAACCATTTTGCATTCACAACAGCAATAAATGAGTGTTCCTGTTGCTCCACATCTTCAGCAGCATTTGGTATTGTCAGTGTTTTGGATTTTAGCCATTCTAACAGGTCTTTAGTGGTATCTCATTGCTGTTTAAATTTGCAATTGCCTAATGAAAAATGGCTGTATACGAGGTACATTTATCAGAGATTAAACTGGGATCTTCCACATGGAAATTTTACCATGACTTATCATTTCTCATAACCCTTTTACCTGAAAGCGATTTTTACTCTAGGCCAGGATCTGTTGACTGACATAATGTAGTAGTCTCCATGGGTATTCATTCCCTGCAAACTTTAAGTCAATCACCAGCATATATAATCACCAGCAAAATCATCTGAGTCTTTAGGTTGTCAACTAAACTTTCTCAATTCTGTATCTTTTTCTAAAATGGGATGGTTATCCTGTCCATTTTTCGGGAATATATGAATGAAAGCGGTTAATAACTATTGAAAGGTTTGTGAACCCTAAACCAAAGAAAATGAGAGAAGTAATTTTCATCTTCCTATGACATCTAGGATCTGAAAAGACTAACCCCTATTAAAAAGCCTCACCATTCCCTCAGTGTCTCTGATTCTCATCTGCTAGTCAAAGCATCTTTCTGTTCACAAGCTTCTGTCATTCTTTAAAGCAATGCAGAAGAAATATCTTCAGGTACCACTTAGCTGAATTCTGCATAATCCTGCTTACTGCATCACTTTTTTCTTTCATAGGCATAGGAAAAAGAGAGGGGATCAATATATAATGCTCATATGTGTTTTACACTTGCCCGTATGACATTTCCTGACTATTGTTTCCTCAAGTAGAGAAAAGCTTTTCTCCAAAGAATTAAAGTTGATGCAGCCTGCCCTCTAGTAAGAGCCCGGGCTTTGAAGTCAGATAACTTAGGGTTTGAATCTCAACTTGGGCATTTAATCCACGTATGGTCTCAGACATGTTTCCTAAATGTACTGAACCTCTATGCTGTCAGCCATAAAACAGAGTAGAATATATTATTCTTCCAGTACTGTTTAATGGATTAAATTAAAATGCAAGGAATCAATCAAATGAACGGCTCAGTATAATACTTAATAAATACTGTGAGCAATAAATATTTGTTTTAATTTTAATATCAAAATTAAATTGATTTCCCTTTCCCTACCTAATGGTCTTTCACATTATTACAGACTAGAAGCACCAGCACCAAGAATCCATCTGTAAATATGAAACACCAATCTAAGTACAACCCAATCTGTGGTTCTGATGGCAAAACCTGTTTTAATTACTGTGAATTTGATGAAGCAGTGGTAAGAGTGCTTTGTGGTCCTCTGAATCAGAAGGTCCTATGCTGATCCATTAAAAAAAAAAAAAATTGTTGTCGAGTCAACTCTGACTCACAGCAGCCCTGTAGGCTATAGAACTACCCCATAAAGTTTCCAAGGCTGTAAATATTTACAAAGCAGACTACTACATTTTTCTCCCTCAGAATGAGCTGATAGATTCGAACTGCCAACCTTTCCATTAGCAGCTGAGCTTTTAACCACTGCATGACCAGGGCTCCTGATCAACAGGTGATAAAAAGGCATTTGACTCCATGTCTCTGTGGATCTGTCTCAATTGTGGTTCAGCTGTAGTTTGTCCAAAGGAAACATACAAAGACGTTTAATCTTGAATCAAAATGAAGTCCACTTTTGGGAGAATGTGGTTAGTCAGTTTCATTAATTCAGAGTAAATTTACTATTGAATCATTCATTCATCAAATATTTGTTGAACACCTACTGTGTATCCATTAGAAATTGCTGTAAACACCAGAGGTAAAGTGGCTAGCAAAACAGACAAATTCCTGCCTTCATTGATCTTTCATTCTAGTGAAAGAGAAATAAATAAAATAAAAAATTAATAAAATTAATAATTTAATTTTCCAACTTGAAAAAAAAAAGAGGTACAAAAGGATTATGAAGCCCAGGGCTTACTAGCCATCGATGGCTAGAATATATTTACCTTAAATTTACAATATTAAAACTGGATTTAGTGAGCAATTCAAACCTTTAAGAATTACACTCTGCAGTGTGATGGGTCACTTTTGTGGGGCCTTTCCAGCCATGGTCTTGTAACTTTCACCCAAGCAATTTGGTGGGACTGTGTGATAGGGTAATTGTAACCCACCAAAGGGATTGGTCAGTTTTGCCATCCTGCTGTGTTTGAAATGAGCCACCTCAGAGCCGGGAAAGAGAAGACCACACCACTACCAAGGAAGAACAGCTGGGAGCCATCACGTCCTTTGGACCCAGGATCCTTGTGCACAGAAGCTCCTGGAAGCAGGAGGCTGAGAGAGAGATCGAGCTGTAACCCTGAGGACGGTGAGAAGTGGTGGCAGGAGAAACCCAGCAGCAGGAGATGGTAGGCTTCCTGGCCCACGGAGAGAGAAAGCTCAGTGCCTCTGGGTAGAGGCCTAGGGCCAGGGAGAGGCGTGCCTGCGAGCACAGCTGGGAAGAGGCTGTCCTGATGGAAGAACTGTATCCTAAGTGCTCCTCAACCTGTATTGTGACCTATTAATTCCCTAATAAACCCCATAATCATGAGTATTGTCTATGAGTTCTGTATGGCCATTGCAATGAATTATCGGACACTGCAGAGAAGTAGAGAGTGCTGTGGGAGGGAGGGTTGATGTCAGAACTGGTAAAAGTTGCAGAGAGAGGAGGATCCTCTGACCTCTGTCTCATAGGAATCAGCCTTGGGCTGTTGATCTTGATTCCCTTCGCTCCTTGTGAAGCTAGAGGAGGTCAGACACTGCCCCCATGCGCTTTTTACACACTCTGTCTAGCTACAAGAAATAAAGTGATTGTAAAGCTGTTTAAAATTAAGTCATATGGCTAAGAAAAAGTCAGATATCTAAGCTTTCAGAATTTTTTTAAGTTTAGTCATGAAAGGTAGGAATAAAGTAGGAATTCCGCCTCCATTATTTTCTACAGTTCCAGTATTTAGTAAGTGCTTAGTATCATATAACAGAAGTAAACAGAAGGTAAAGCTAAGTATCACCTATTGCCATAATAGTATTGGAAGGGGCACCAGGTACCAATTCTGTCTATAGATAAGACATCTGGCCCAGGGAGGAGAAAGAACTGGCACAAAGTGCACAAAATCATAGAGCAATCAGTGTGAAAGAACAGCCTGAACTTAGCCCTGCTTTTTTCCATGTGATAAATAATCAGATTTTATCTTTATGGTGGCGAAGAAATTTTCCAGTCTTCGGTATCTATCATTAACTTTTCTCCAGGTTGTGTAGGTTGAGTGGTGGTATACTGAGTCTGAATTTTGAGGGGAAATGCAAAGCATTTACATCAACCTTATTGCCTGGAACTTCAAAATCAACTCGCAATTACCTTTAAATAATATCTTTCACTAGGCGTCCCATTATGAGCTCAGCATGAGTCTTACAGGTCTGATGGATCCTGTATAATTTTCAAGTTTGTTCCAGAGATGATTCTGATTTCTAGGATCGCTAGTTTTGTAGACCTTCCCAAATCTCATGGGTATATGTGATCTATCCATTACTTAAAGTGTAAAAACAAAAGCTAAGAATTCTGGCCCCTCCTTCAATGCCAATACTTCAGAATCTAGAGCAGCCATTTGTAACATTAATAGGTACAAGAGTCACAGTATTGGATCACAGTAGAAGGTCCCAGACAGAGCTGGAGAAATACGTAGAACAAAATTCTAACTCACAAAAAAAACCAGGCTTACTGGTCCAACAGAGACTGGAGAAACACCGAAAGTATGGCTCCTGGACACCCTTTTAACTCAGTATTGAAGTCACTCTAGAGGTTCACCCTTCAGCCAAAGATTAGACAGGCCCATAAAGCAAACAATAATACACATACCTCAACCATGTATATGAGACTAAATGGGCACACCAGGCCCGGGGCAAAGATAAGAAGGCAGGAAGGGACCAGAAAGCTAGACGAATGGAAACGGGGAACCCAAGATCAAGAAACGGAAAGTGTTGACACCTTGTGGGATTGGCAACTAATGTCACAAAACAATACGTGTATTAATTGTTTAATGAGAAACCAATTTGCTCTGTAAACCTTCATCTAAATCACAATTAAAAAAAAAAGTATTGAATGTAAAAAATATAAATTCCTCAAACCTTAGAGATTCTGATGCTGTAAACCTGTGGTGGTTGCTGTTGTCAGTTGCCTTTTATTCTGCCCCCTGACTCATGGCAACCTCTTGCACAACAGAATGAAAAGCTTGCTGGTCCTGTGCCATTCCCATCATTGGTTATGGATGACACTGTTGTGATTCATAGGGTTGCCAGAAGTAGATCACCAAGCTTTTCTTCTAAGCCCATTTAGTTTGGAAGCTGTGCTGAAACTTGTTCAGCATCATAGCAACACTCAAGCCACCACCAACAGACGAGTGGTGGCTGCGCATGAGATGCATTTCCCGGGAAACAAACTCAGGCTTCTTCCATGGTAGGCAAAAATTTTACCACTTGGCCACTAATGTCTCATGTAAGTCTCTGGTTAAGTTTAAGAAACTGCAGTTTTTAACAGATCTCCAGCTGTTTCTATAGAAGGTGGCCTATGGACATATGATGTAAAGCTGATTTAAAAGATTTTAAAGATACATAGATTGGCTCCAGGTGGTCATAAAACCATCTGCAAAACATAGTCTGTATGTATACTTTTCTTGAGAATGTCCATAATTTTTATTGAATTCTTAAAGAGATATATGATGATCTGCAGGCATTAAGGTAGAAATATAAGGTATTTATGTGAGGTTCTGTATTAAGTCTCTAATACTCTGTTATGGATTGAGTTGTTTTCCCCCAAAATATGTGTCGATTTGGTTAGGCCATGATTCCCATTATTGTGTAGTTGTCCTCCATTTTGTGATCTGATATAATATCCTATGTGTTGTGAATCCTAACCTCTAGATGTTAATGAGGCAGGATTAGAGGCAGTTAATGTTAATGAGGCAGGACACAATCTACAGGATTAGGTTGTATTTTGAGTCAATATTTTTTGAGATATAAAAGAGAGAAGCAAGCAGAGAGAAGGACCTCATTACCACCAAGCAAGAAGAGCCAGGAGCAGAGCTCATCCTTTGGGCGTGGGGTCCCTGTACTGAGCAGCTGCTAGACCAGGGGACGATTGATGACAAGGACCTTCTCCCAGAGCTGACAGAAAGAAAAAGTCTTCCCCTGGAGCTGATGCCCTGAATTTGGACTTGTAGCCTCCTAGACTGTGAGAGAATAAGTTTCTGTTTGTTAAAGCCATCCACTTGTGATATTTCTGTTATAGCAGCACTAGATAACTAAGATAGTATGCTTGTATCTAAAGTGAGTCTTGTGGAGGTTTTCAGACTGAAATGAAAGGACACTAGACAGTAACTCAAAGCCATTAGAAAAAAATAAACCCTACTAAAGTTAACTTTATAGGTTAATATAAATGCCAGTATTATTGTAATTTTGGTTTTGTTTGTAACATCCCTATTTTTACCATATATTACAACAGGTGAAAGCATAAAACAATAATTATATATCTATTTTAATGGGCATGCGCTGTGTAAAGAGGAAATCTGTGACAATAACAATATAAAGGCAGAGGGAGGGAGATGTGCAGGAGCAGAGGATCTGTATATCATTGAAAGTCAGTTGGTATTATCTGAACTAGGTTGTTATATGTTTAAGATGTGGTTTGTAACCCCAAGGTAACCTCTCCTACTATTTTATGTTGCTTTTTTCTTGATTCAACATTTGCTTTGTTCCTATAAAACTTTGACTATTTTCCATAGTTCTGGCAAAGTTGATTTTGACAATTTTGCTCCTCTTTTAAGTTCCTTTGGAGGTATGAGCCCTTGAAGCTAGCTACTCCGCTGCTTTTGCTTTCACTCTCCTTATTTTCCTTTTAATAGCTGTAGACTCTTTAGTGATTTCACTTCCCTCCTTCATGATATTGGTACAACATGTCTTCTTACTTTTGGCTTAATATCCTGGCTAGTAGTTTAGCAATGTAAATGACTTTCTCAAAGAACTAATTTGTGCCATTAAATTACTGTATTTTTTCTGCTTTCATTTTTATCTTTGTTATTTATCATTTTTGGTTACTTTAGGTTTCATTTGCTCTTCTTTTTCTAGCTTTTTATGGTGGAAATTAGATGATTGATCTGAGGCATACATTCTATTCTCATTTAGAGGTCTAGTGCTATTAAAAAAAAAATTAAAAAACCTCTAAGAAAACTTTAGAAGCGTTCTTCAGTTTTTTTTTGTCTTTTGTTTCATTCTGTATTCAGCCCAAACTACTACTGGATGTCCTTTTTGATTTCTTCTTTGATCTATGTGTTATTTAGAAATGCATTAATTAGTTTCTGAATATTTGGGAAAAGTCCAGATATCTTTCTATTATTGATTTCTTATTTAATTTCATTGGTAAGAGAACATACTTTGTATGACTTAATCCCTTTTTTAATTTTATGAATCCTGTTTTATAGCCCAGAATATGGCTTAACCTAGTCAATGTTCTGTGTGCACTTGAAAAGGGAGAGTGTCAGGATTCCGACAGACATGATTGTGGCAGCGTGCTTGTCCGCTTCCCACTTTTGTCCTTTTGAATATATGCCAAATAAAACTTTCTTTTTTACTTTACTAAACTTTGTGATGTTTTTCCCCTACAACAGTTAATGGCTCTGTGAGCAGGATCTGAAGCTACAAATCCAGTCAACTTCAAAGAGACCTGGACTGTGGAGAAGAAGCCGGCAAAGAAAGGTCCTATCTTCTGGACCCACGTATTCCCACTCCATGTCCCTTCGACACTGACAGGGTGAGTGCTCTCAGAAAATGAACGTTTGCTTATTCTTTGTTGTTCTCTTTCTCATGTTTTCTTAAGTTTTGTTGGGCATATTTGTTTGTAAAACCGGTTAATTGATTAAGGAGAATCTTTCTTAGATTTTTGCTTCATCGTTTGGTTAAGAGAGACATTTAGTAACTCTTTAAGTGCACCACAGTTTAGGCCTGGATTCAGGCATTTGAAGAGGTAATTCTATTTTCAAAGAGCTGTGAGTCACTATCAGCTGCAAAATTCGGACCTTTTTGTGGCTCAGAGAAAACCTGGAAAATAGTGCTCTGTTTTGCCAAATTCTCGGGGAGGTGGCAGCTCTTGACCTGTGTTTGATATTTAAGGGAGAAGTGGTAGTTCTGTACCTGTTTTTTCTATTGAATTGAGTCAATCTTACCAAAAATTGCTATATACACTTTAAGAAACTAGGATCCCCATATCCTTGTTTTGTGTGGTATTATCTGGTGAGTTTATGTGGTCTTTCTGTCTCCTTTTGTTCTAAAAGCTTGCTTCTGGCTAGAACATTGTGTCTAAGTTTGTCTTGTATTAGATGGGTGGCTATGGCTAAGAATTATTGTTTTTTGTAAGGCTAGTCATAAAACCTCAGTTCCTTCTTCATCCAGAAAAAACAGCGTCTTCTGTCTGTCTTATGATTTAGATTTTTAATAGCTACTTAGAGAAACTTTGATATAAATTGGTCTATTTGAAAAGTACACTAAGATCTTTATGTTTTATACTATGTCAGTCTTAAAAGTGAAACCTTTTTAAGTAACTTAAGCTAGATATTATATGAAATGTGTTTTATTTAAGGAAAAAGAATAGTTTTGTCTTAAAGTAGTCGTTCCAGGACAGTTAAAAAGAAAGAAATTAGCTATCTTTTGTCTTTCAAAATGCCTCCGTCAGTTTAAACATATGTAAATGTATTGTATGTAAATGTCCTCCATGAGTCAAGACAGTGAGGGAGGGTCAGGATCAGGCCTCTTCATCCCCCACCTCCCAGTCTCCAAGGTCCTGTAGCTCCAGGGATGCTTTTGAAAGACCCCTTTCCAGCTAGGTGGAGACTTTTAAGACATAAGATAAGAAAAATTGCTGCTGTGCTATAGTTACCAGAAATTGGGTAGATCCTAACCATAGAACTGTGAACAAGTTCTCTCTATTATAGGGGAACTTTAAGAAGTAAAAAAGATAGAAATCACAATGAGAAACACCTGAAATGGCCTGGAAAAATGTTTCCAGTGGTAGCCAAACACTTAAGGTTACATCCATATCAATGAATTGGTCAAGTGAGCAGAGACTTTGTGACTTCCAAAGCCAGTTGATAAAATCTTTAAGGGCTAAAATTAGATTGGGGAAAATGTGAGAAGTAGTAAAAGTTGAATGAAATCTTAGAATGTTTAAATAGGCTTTTCTTTCAACAACAGTTATGTTTTATGGTATACAGGCTTAAAATAACTCCAAAGGTATTTTAGGTAACTTACAGATATTAAATTAATAGATCTTTGTCATAATTTAAGCTTATATACTTTGGTTTTTTATGCCACAAGAGAAAGAATAGACAGATATATTTAAGTCCGCTAATGAGTGTGTTCATTTTTGCCATTTAAAGGGATACACTGTAAGAGATATGCAACAAAGACAACCTGAGGTTTATTGAAAAAGAAATTTATTTGATATGGTCAAGTTTCATCTGTCTGACTAAAGTTTGATGGTTTAATTTATGAGATTTTTAGGAGTTTTAATGTTAAGTAGCATATAAAACAAAGAACTGGGTTTCTCGCAGTTAAGATAACAAAATTTTCTTTAATTTCCGAGTTAAAAGGTTAATTTATTCTTTGTGTAATCTGCCTGGAAGACAAAGGTTTGGCCTGTCATTAGAATTAACATTCCTGAGTCTGAATACCAAGCCTCATGGCTTTTAGAAAAGAAAGCTAAGGGTTTTACTTTAAGATCTTTGGTTAAATTTGGTTAAGTAACTTAAGTATTGTTTCACAGTGACCTATATTATTATCTCTTTATTGCTAACTTGGTCGCAACTTTATCTTTTTGAATCTAGCATTCTCAAAGCCAATGGTTTGATTGGGAAATTCACATCATTTACCTATAAAGTTTTTTTTATTACTATTCAGGTATTTAGAGATTTGATAATCTTGGTATATTCTTGGTATATCCTGACTATATGGTATTTTGTCTCAAAATTATTATGTATTATATCTGAAGCTCTTTGAATACGGTTAATGCTTACATTTAGAAATATTTTTATCTAAAGTTTTTTGAACTGATTTTATTTGGCCTTTACGTTCTGCTTATAATTAATTTCTATCAGGTCTTTCACTATTAAGAATATTATGTTTATGAATTAATCATGCCCATATTAAGTTTTGTCATCTACAGATAAGTTTTTACTTTGCTGATTTGCTGAAAAAGTTTGACCAAAATATCTCAACAAAAAGATGGACTATATTGGACTTGCTAAAAAGACTGTGACTAGACTGAATAAAATTTCCAGAGCTCCTATGCAGAAGCTGATGAGTTTGCAGACTGCGGCTGATCCAGAATCACATAGAACAGAAATTAACTACATAAGACTGAGTAAACTAAAGGAAACTATGCTTTTTTATGTGGGAATATTGCTGATGTTTTGAGGTCCTAATTTCTGGATATGAGAAATCATTCTCCTTTCTCCTAAATTATCTGACTAATGGGTTTAGATATTGTAACTCTTGAATTAGAAGTTCCTGTTGGTAAACTTAGCCAAGTTGTAGATATCATAACCGGAGAACTGTCTGAAATTTGAGCTATGATTTTAAAAATAGAACAGCATGAGTTTTCCTGTTAGTTCTCTTAAGAAACAGTTTGTGCCTTAATAGATAAATGTTGCTGTATTTATATTAATACTCAGTCTGAGGTTTTGGAGAATATAGTTGCTGTTGAGGCACATGAAAAGCAGTTACTGATGCTGCTTATGTATAGACAAACACCTCATAAGATTTCTTTCCTTGGTTCAAAGACGTTAGGGTCATGGTTTCATTGGTTATTTCAGACAATTGGCCTAATATAATTGTTAGTGTTTCTGTTTTATTTCCTAGTTTGCTGTATGGTGCCTGGGATCTTAAAAAACAGACGATGTCCAATTACCATTTATTGAACATTTTTGATAAAAGATTC
>NW_004444066.1:3225855-3266551 GCF_000243295.1 Trichechus manatus latirostris | reverse complement strand
AAAGAATGATGAGAGAGTTGTATATAATTCTCCTGGAATCCAGATTTCTGGCTTTTAGGGAGGTTGAGGCAACCCACACGGGATATTTGCCTTTGGGTGTCCTCTTGAACCTTGAGCTTTGAGGAAAAAACTGGTTCCTGAAGATACTTTGAGTCAAACAATGGTCCAGATAAACTAGTAAGACTGTTTTGCTCTGGGTATTGAGCTTTTTTTTTTTTTTTTGAATAATTCAGTCAGTTTTAGGAAAGTAACTTCAAAGATCAGACAGAGTTATGCTTAGGGTAAATTAGTAACTAGTTTAGGCAGTCTTTAAGACAATGTCATATGAAATACCTGTCTAAGGTTTGTAATCAAACTGTCACCCTCTTACGATGCAGAAAATTATTTATCTTAAAAAAAACAGATTCTCAGAAGAGATCGACCTCATGGCTCAGGCTCCATTTTGTCTTTGGTTCTATTTCTGCTTCTGACAAAGTGACTCATGACGGTTAATAGGTAAACCAAGGAGGAGCAGCTTGCCCTTGGGAAGAACACTTAATACATTTTAAACAAAGTAACTGAAGACCTCCTACAGGAAATGTCCATCCTATATTATCTTGCTAATCATTAGTTCGCTAATGAAAATTTGTCACATGTAAATTTTTCTATACCTTCTGTTTCTTCTAGACAAACTTTGTGTGCTTCTTATTGATATATGTTTCTGTGTGGTAGATCCAACTATACTAATTTAGATGATTCATTTCCAACTGATAGTGAATTTATGTGGGCAATCTGTTTAGATTCCTGATGAATGTGTGGACAATGTGGACAAAGCACTTTGGAAACCTTAAAATTATCTTTAAGTATTCATAGTAATTATGCTAGTAAATACTGAAAAGGTAATGTTAAAATTGTAAAATGAAAATCAGAAGAAAACCCATTGTTCCAACATTCAGGGTATGGTTGGTAGCTTTAATTCCTACTTATGGTATATCTGAATTGGTGAAATCTTTGAGAAAAATTTGTCAGTCACTATGGGAGAAATAACAGATGACATAGAAGCACAGCAGTGATCTCTGATCTCATAAGCCAAGGTGACATGAGATAACAAAATAACCTTAGATTTTTTTTATTAGTCCAAAAAGTATAGTCTGTGCTGTAGACAAGATATACATAGAATTAAACAAAAAGCTACTTGATTATACATTGTCACACCCTTACAAACACCAGATCTATTTGGTTGGTTACCATCAGGAATAAGTACATGGGCTAGATCACTACTGCAAGGGATAGTAGTATTCTTAGTCTACATCCTGATAGTATTAGGCATAATAAAATGTATCCTCTATTGTCTTACACACCTAAAAGGTAAAAGAAGGCCTCAGGCCAAAATGTTGATGTACATTGAGTCTGCTCACTCTGGCAATGCCATTGATGGGAACATCGTTCTTGCTTAAGATCCTGGTGAAGAACCAGGTGGTATCTGGTGGAAAACCAGCACACTGAATTTAAAGAGCCTGCAATGGCTGCCATCTAGGAGCTCGATTAAGTCCAGGTATTGATCATCGATGTGTTATCTCCAATCTCCGATCAAAAGGAGGGACTGATTTAGGAAATAATACTGGAGTTATTATTCTCTCTCCTTGAGCATGGAGAATTGTGATCCAGCTGGGTCTGAGCCCTCACAGACTCACAAAGACACATCAACTGGGCCCTAAGATAAGACAACAGAAGGGACAATCTCAGAAATTATCTTAAGGAAGTTTTCACAAAAGGGCAATAAAACCTAACCCAAAGGACTTCTCACCTTTTTTCTTTTTCTATTAACATTTAGTGACTAGGAATTTGTTGGACCAATGAAGACCCTCCTGACTTTCATATCTGAAACCCATACCAATGATTGTTAAGAAAGATGATTCAAAATGTAAGATTACAGTTTCTAGCCAATCAGTGAAAAAGTGATGCTTTAAATGATTCTATCCATTTTGTGATGTTGATATATACTGATGGCTCTGTAACTGTTCTTGGGATTTGGGCAGACATGGCTGTTGCAGCATGCTTGTCCGCTTCCCACTTTTGTCCTTTTGAATATATGCCAAATAAAACTTTCCTTTTTACTTTAAAAAAAAAAAGGGAGAGTGTTTTGCTGTTTTTAGGTGATACACTCAAAAATGTGGATTCAGTTAAGTTGGTTGATAGACTCTTTGAGTCTTCTATAGCCTTACAGATTTTCTCTCTACTTGTCATGTTAACTATTGAGGGAGGGTATTGAAATCTGCAAATATAATTGTGGATATATATATTCTTTGCTCTGAAATCTACTTTGCCTGATATTAATATAGTCACTTCAGCTTTCTTTTCACTAGTATCATGGATTGAATTATGTCCCCCAAAAATGTGTGTATCAGTTTAGCTGGGCCTTGATTCCCAGTATTGTGTGATTATCCACTGTTTTGTGATCTGATGTGATTTTCCTATGTGTTGTAAATTCTGCCTCTATGATGTCAATGAGGGGGCATGGGTGGCAGTTGTGTTGATGAGGCAGGACTCAATCTACTGGATTGGATTGTGTCTTGAGCTAGTTTCTTTTGGGATATATAAGAGAGAAAGGAACAGAGAGACAGTGCGGACCTCATTCCACCAAGAAATCAGTGCCAGGAGCAGAGGACTTCCTTTGGACCCAGAGTTCCTGCATGGAGAACCTCCTTGTCTGTGGGAAGACTGATGAGAAGGACCTTGCTCCAAAGCCAACAGAGACAGAAAGCCTTCTCCTGGAGCCAATGTCCTGAATTTGAACTTTTAGCCTACTTTACTGTGAAGAAATAAATTTTTCTTTCCTAAAGCCATCCACTTGTGGTATTTCTCTTATAACAGCACTAGATAACTAAGACAACTAGTATTAGCAGAATAATCTTTTCCCTCACAACTAGATAAATATTTTTAAAAATGTTAATAGACAAAATTGTTCAGCTCTGGTTGAACTGGGAGTTAGGAAACCTCAGTCTCCCACCAGCCATCCATACCCAAACCAGATGATTGTTATAATATCTCCACTGTGTAAGCTTGTAAAATCAATAGATTAAATACTTCTAAGTTCCCCTCTTTCTTAGAAACTCTATAATTAAGTAAATTTTTCATGATCTTGAACACTAAAAATTCCTGGTAGACAAGAAAGGCAAATGGAATATCAAAACTCTGAGGGACAGCTAGGGCTTGTAGAAATGTTTGTGGTAGACCTAGCCAACTAATCCAATTCCTGGGAAGTAAAAGAATCAGTGTGCGTTACATCTAAGGCCAGATTTGATGAGTACACCTTTTGGGTGTACAGAAAATGTCAGATTTCTGAAGATAAAACCTGTTTCAGATGAAGATACAGACAGAAATAAACAACCTGTGTCATACAATATTTATGGGTACAAATGAGAGAAATCATTAAATCATGTATCTGAATTATTAAAATTCAAAAATGCTTTCAAATGGAAAATATTTAATAATGAGGCTATATATGATTTCTTAAGATTCTATCCAACCAGACAATGTGTTTGTACGCATGCTCTTTTATATTTCCCCATTAAGTCAAGGTATTCATCCAATCATCATGGGAACTTAAGTTGGGAAGCTCTCTGCTCCTTAACCTCATAAATGAGAAGTATGCTGTCTAACAAAAATTATGTTTATTGCCATAATAGCATACTTTGGAATATCAAAAATCCCTAGGTTCTTCATTAGTATTAAATGGATTTAATTACACCTAACTCACATTTCTATGAGCACTAAAAGAAATAACAACTATGTAAAGTCTTATCACAGTTTTTGGTAATAAGATGTACTGAATATAGAAGACTTTCTCTTCCCTGGTTAAATAAATAGATCTTGAAGAAAATTTGAAACACTTTCTTATGTAATTCCTTCTTAATAGCAAGGAAGGTAAGACTAGACAACAAAGTCAATGCTTCAATAGACCAACATGAGTTGGTTCATGAACCATGCTTTAATGATTTAACTTAAAATGGAACTTCAATAATCTGTAAAATTAGATAGTTACTACTGCTCTAACAAATTTGCGGCGTGGTAAAGTAGGTGTGTGTTATGGATTGAAACATCCTCAAAAATTATGTGTTGTAAATCTTAACGTTTATGCCTGTGGTTATAATTTCTTGTGGGTATGGGCTGTCTTCATTGTGTTAATGAGACAGGATAAGTGTAGAGTGTATCTTGAGTCAATGTTTTTTGAACTATAAAAGAATTTAAACAAACAAGCCAGAGAAACGGAGATGAGGGGGAGATATCAAACCACATAAAGATCACCCAGAAGCAGAAACTAAAAGAGATAAGGACCTTCTTCCAGAGCCAACAGAGAAAGACTTCCCCTAGACACAGCACCCTGAATTTGGACTTCTAACCTTCTAAACTATGAGAAAACAAATTTCTGTTTGTTAAAACTATCCATTTGTGTTATTTCTGTTATAGCAGCACTAGATAACTAAAACTCACGGTGCCCAGAGACAGGGAGGCATAACACACCATGACACAGGGCCACAAAGGGAATTGAACCCAGGGACAAGGTAACAAGAAGCCGAAATTATAGGAGAGGGCTTATATATGGCAAGCAGAATGGGGTTACCTAGGTTTCATAGACTTCCTGGGTATTGAGTATTTTAAATAATTCTTCAGACAGAAGAGGCATAGGGGTTGTCCCTCGTTTTTGGATACATAGCCCCAAGGCATAGTGGTCCAGAAATGTAAGAACCTGATAAGGGGAGTGGTTGAAGAGTAGAGTTAATCAGCTTCTCAAGAAGGGGAAAGGATTGGTCTCAAGCCAGTGCCTCAAAACTGTGTCAAGACAGCATTTAAAAAAAATGATACTGTAACTAAAAACAAATTCAACAGCACTACTTGAGCAATTATAATCTTCCTGGAAATATAAGTAAATTTCCAATATTTTTTTTTTATTTTTTACAAAAGCACTGTACAAGGAATGATTCTCTTTAACTGTTTTAATCATTATTGTGTTCCTTCAACCACTTAGGGATATAGATAGAGAAAGTAAGAGCAAAAGAGAGAACAAGAACAGACAACAAGACATTATATTTATGCATGATTAGTCATTTTTATTCAGCAGATTTTTATTTTCATAGAAAATTATTCATGTCTTGTAATTTCTAAAGCAGGTAATGAAAGAGATTTAACTTAGTTTAAAATCATATGGAGCCAGAAATCCTGATTTCAAGAATTTCTGAACCTTACTGTAAGAGAATCAACTAGGATAGTGAGAATAGCAGCACAACTGGAAGAATGTAATCGAGTTCACTAAATTGTACATGTAGAAACTTTTGATATGGTGTAACTTTGGCTATGTATATTTTCACCAAAAAAAGGTCCTCAAAGTGGAGGAAGGAGAGTGTTAACATGTTGTGGGGTTGTTAATCAATGTCATAAAACAATATGTGTACTGACTTTTTAATGAGAAACTATTTGTTCTGTAAACCTTCATCTAAAGTACAATAAAAAAAAATGTAAAAAAAAAAAGGATCAACTAGACGGCAATGGGTTTGTTTTTGTTTGTTTTTGTTTTTGTTTTTTACTATAAGAGAGAACTTACAAATCATATATTCTATTCTCACTCACAATGTAGAAATACCCGCCTATCCTGATTTCCCACACACTAGGTATAAAGCATGGACATATACATTAAATACCTTCAGTGAAAGTAGAAGGGCAAGAAGAGTCATTTCACTATTAAGCTACATCAAGGAATCAGCATGGAAAATAATGACTAAATTCAATTTTGCAGTTAGGTCTTCTAAAAGAAAAAGAAAACATGTAGGTAATTACATTAGAAATCTTGTATAAGCCCCATCATGATTTCCCCAAATGAGGATTTTATCTCAATGACTAAGCATTCAGGAATCCGTTTCCTAAAGACCCAGGACTTGCCTAGTGCCTAGGTTCTGTAGATATCCCTTCTCTTTTCTACACCAATGAAACCACACTTGATTGCTAAGTGGCCTTCTGCCAAGGCCATACATTTTGACATGAAAAAAAGAGCACTTGTAAGTACAAAATCCAGCCTTCCATGCCGCTAAATTACTTAATGTTTCTTACTTAACTTCTGTTGAGTATGATTGTTTTTTGTCTTGTACCCTCCTGTCTTTATCCTGATCTTGCTATTCATGCTCATGCTGAGGCATTATTCATCCCACCCTGCACCGTGGAACTATGCATTCAGGCAGATCCTCTTGAGATAAATCTCAGAGGCTGGCTGCCTGTCTAACCAGATTTTCAATATCTTCTGATGCTTGACTCTCTACAAAGATATCCCTCTTGCCTGTTAGCCCATCACTGGAACAAGAGGTTACCCACCCCTGGCTGCCCCTGCTTGCTAAGCTACAGTTTTTCTACTGACAGTTTTCTCCAGCACTGGTGATCTTCCTGCTGAACATCTCATTTCCCTGGGGCTTCTTCCTCTAGTATTGTCTCTCCTTGCTGCCCAGCTCCCTTCTCCTAAGCATTGAAGAGCACACTGTTCCAATCTCTGGTCTCCCTCTTCTGTATCGTTTTAAAGATTTCATCAGAGACATACTGGCTCTGTCCAAACATTACAGAAAGCCATGACATTCTGAATTATCTCCACAGTAATGGATTGCTTGATTCTATCTGGAACATTTA
Organism: Trichechus manatus latirostris; assembly: GCF_000243295.1. Classification (NCBI taxonomy): domain Eukaryota; kingdom Metazoa; phylum Chordata; class Mammalia; order Sirenia; family Trichechidae; genus Trichechus; species Trichechus manatus. The sequence continues at coordinate 3,259,903 of NW_004444066.1, read as the reverse complement.
GTAGATTCCATCTTTAAACAAGATTAATTGAACACTTATTTTGTGATCAAGTGAATGTATAAAAATAAAGCCTAACTAAAAGTTAACATTATTTTCTGGAATGCAGTTCAAATTATAAAATTATAAAATATAATCCTGTTGTATACTGGTTCATTCTACATCAAGTCATTTTGTATTTCCTGGATGATTTGTGATTATGGACTAATTTTAAAATAGAAAAAGAAAACTAAATAAAAAAATTATCATGCAGACAGAAACAATAAATATTTGATAATGAATATATGATTTGAATATAATAAAAATAGAAGCCAAAAATTGTCCTGAGGTAAAGTAAACTAATTTATAATTACTGTTGGTAATAGCTTAATTCAATTTCATTCACTTAATTAATTTGGATGGGACATGTTGATAAGTGAAATAACTATTGCTGTTGTTAATTACCATAGAGTCCATTCTGACTCATGGCAACCCCATGAGTACAGAGTAGAAGTTCTCCATAGGGTTTTCAAGGCTGTGACCTTTCAGAAGCAGATTGTCAGACCTTCCTTCTGAGGCAGCTCTAGGAGGGTTCAAATCACCAACCTTTTGACTAGTAGTAGAGTACTTAACAGTTTGAACCATCCAGGGAATCGTGGAAATAATTTTAAAAACCCAACAATTAAACCACCTACAGAAATGGTGATTCTGTTACAGAGACATAAAGTTCATGCCTCAGTTCTTTAAATGTGATGATTAGGTTAATGCCAGTATTGATTTTCCTAGAGTCTTTGAATGAGGTTTTAATACTTAGGACAAATATATATGCATATTGTATCTTTTACTTAACTGCCATGCAAAAAACACATGCATTGATATATGTTTTGCCATCTGATCCACAGATAGGTAAGATTCACTGATGCAGAGCTTATTTTGGGTGTCTGTGTACGTCTTACAGTCAGGCTATAAAGATTAAAGAAAAATTGTAAAATAATAATAAAAATAGCAGCAACTACAGTAGCAATAATCAAACATTAAGAGCATCTACTGCAGACAGTGAGCATCTTGATGTACGGAACTCTTAATCGTCTTCTATTTGATTATTAGAATTCTTCCTAACACATAGAATATTTTGTGACATTGGTTGCCAACCCTACAACATGTCAAAACTCTCCCCTTCTCAGCCTTGGTTTTCCCATTACCAGCTTTCCTGTCCTCTCCTGCTTTCTCATTCTTGCCCCTGGGCTTGTGTGCCCATTTAGTCTCCTTTTGTTTTATGGGCCTGTCTAATCTTTGGCTGAAGGGTGAACTTCAGGAGTGACTTCATTATTGAGCCATAATGGTGTCCGGGGGCCATCCTCTTGGGATTTCTCCTGTCTCTGTCAGACCAGTCAGTCTGGTCTTTTATTTTTTTTGGTGAGTTAGAATTTTGTTCTACATTTTTCTCCGGCTCTATCCGGGTCCCTCTATTGTGATCTCTGTCAGAGTAGTTGGTGGTGGTAGACAGGCACCATCTAGTTGTGCTGGACTCAGTCTGGTGTAGGCTGTGGAGGTTGTGGTCCATCAGTCCTGTGGACTAATCTTTCCCTCGTGTCTTTGGTTTTCTTCATTCTCCCTTGCTCCAGACTAGGTGAGATCAGTGGAGTATCTTTGACGGCCACTCACAAGCTTTTAACATCCCAGACACTACTCACCGAAGTATAATGTCGAACACTTCCTTTATAAACGGTTTATGCCAATTGAGCTAGATGTTCCCTGAGACCATGGTCCCCAGAGCCCTCAGCCCAGTAATTTGGTCCATCAGGGAGTTTGGATGTGTTTATCGAACTTCCATGACCTTGCCTTGGACAAGTTGTGCTGACTTTCCCAGTATTATGTACTGTCTCACTCTTCACCAAAGTTACCACTTACCTATTGTCTAGTAAGTGTTTTTCCCTCCTACCCCTCCCTTCCTTTGTAACCATCAGATTGTTTCTTTTTTAGTGTAAGCCTTATCATGGGTTTTTATAGTAGTGGTCTCATATAGTATTTGTCCGTTTGTGATTGACTTATTTCACTCAGCGTAATGCCCTGCAGATTGATCCATGTTGTGAGATGCTTCGGAGATTCATCATTGTTCTTATCTTTGGGTGGTATTGCATTGTGTGTATGTACATAGTTTGTTTATCCATTCATCTGTTGATGGGCATCTAGGTTGTTTCCATCTTTTTGCTGTTGTGAACAATGCTGCAATGAACATGGATGCGCATATGTCTATTTGTATGACGGTTCTTATTTCTCTAGGATATATTCCTAAGAGTGGGATTGCTGGATCATATAGTATTTCTATTTCTAGCTTTTTAAGGAAGCTCCATATAGTTTTCCAAAATGGTTGTACCATTTTGCATTCCCACTAGTAGTGCATAAGAGTTCCAATCTCCCCGCAGCCTCTTCAAACATTTATTTTTCTGTCTTTTTGATTCATGCCAGTAATGCAGGGGTGAGATGGTATCTCCTTGTGGTTTTGACTTGCATTTCTCTAATGGCTAGGGATCACGAGTATTTCCTCATGTATCTCTTAGATGCTTGAATGTCTTCCTTGGTGAGGTGTCCAAAGATTATTTGTTTTTTTGTTGTAGAGCTGTTAGATTTTCCTGTAGATTTTAGAGATTAGAACTTTGTCAGATTTGTAATAGCCAATTTTTTTTCCCAGTCTATAAGTTCTCTTTTTACTCTTTTGGTGAAGTCTTTTGATAAGCATAAGTGTTTAATTTTTAGAAGATCCCAGTTATCTAGCTTAACTTCTGGAGTTTGTATGTTGTTAGTTATGGTTTGTATCCTGTTGATGCCGTGTATTAGGGCCTCTAGAGTTGACCCCACATTTTCTTCTATGATCTTTATAGTTTTTGGTTTTATATTTAGGTCTGTGATCCATTTTGAATTAGTTTTTGTGTATACTGTGAGGTATGGGTCCTGTTTCATTTTTTTTGCAGATGGACATCCAGTCTTGCCAGCACCATTTGTTTAAAAGACTGTCTTTTCCCCATCTGATGAACTTTGGGCCTTTGTCTAAGATCAGGTGACTGTAGGTGGATGAATTTACATCTGGGTCCTCAATTCTATTCCATTGTGCCTGTCATTGTACCAATACCAGGATATTGACTACCATAGCTATATAGTAGGCTCTGAGGTCAGGTAGTATGAGTCTTCCAACTTTATTCTCCTTCTTCAATAGTGCTTTACTTGTCCGAGGCCTCTTCCCTTTCCATATAAAGTTAATGATTAGTTTTTCCATCTCTCTAAAGAATGCTGTTGGTGTTTGGATAGAGATTGCATTGTATTTGTAGGTTGCTTTGGGTAGAATTGACATTTTCACAGTGTCAAGTCTACCTACCCATGAGCATGGTATGTTTTTCCATTTATGTAGGTCTCATTTGGTTTCTTAAAGCAGTGTTTTGTAGTTTTCTTTGTACAGGTCTTTTACATCCTGGTTAGATTTATTCCATAAGTATTTTGTTTTTTAAGGGGCTATTATAAATGGTATTGTTTTCCTGATTTCCTTTTCATCCTTCTCTATAGGTATATAGGAATCCAACTGATTTTTGTATGGTTATCTTTTATCATGCTACTCTGCTGAATCTTTCTATTAGTTCCAGTAGATTTCTCATGGCATCTTTGGGGAGTTCTATGTATAGAGTCATATCATCCACAAATAGGTACAGTTTTACTTCTTCCTTACCAATTTGGATGTCCTTTATGTCTTTTTATTGCTTTATTGCTCTAACTGGGACTTCCAGCACAATGTTGAAAAGGATAAAATGTATTCTTGTCTTCTTCCTGTTCTCAAGGCGAATGATTTCAGTCTCTCTCCATTAAGAGTGATGTTGGCTGTTGGTTTTGCATAGAGGTCCTTTATTATGTTGAGGAATATCCCTTCTATACCTATTTTATTGATAGTTTTTATCAGGGATTGGTGTTGGGCTTCATCAAATGCCTTTTTTCTGCAAATATTTTTGAATGAATGGATAAAAGTATCAGGACCACAAAACCAGTTCATATCTCTTTATTTCCATCTTCTCTTTCCCATTCTGAGCTATCATCACCTCTAGCAGGACAATGGTAACATCTGTCTGGGTGGCCTGATTACTGTCACTGTTGATGGCTCCAAAAACTTTGTATTGAAACCCCACATCTTTGGTAGAATCAATGCCTGTTTCTCTTAGAATCGAGGTACTAATCCTTAACAGTCTAGGAGACCAGCATGTTCTTGGCCCCTATACTTCCCTTCTACCTTGATCTCTCTGTCTCTTGGTGCTCCAGCCATGGAGAACTTCCTTCCTTTGCTGTAACCAGCTAAGCCCCATCACACAATAGGATCTAAGAATTCTGATTCTTCTTCTGCAACTCTGCAGATGCTTACTTCCTCTTGAAACCTACTTCCCAATCACACATATATATGTATATACACACACACATATATATATATATAAAACCATTGCTGTAGAGTCGATTCCAACTCATAGCGACCCTGTCATATATAGCCTATTGTCATTACCTAAAATGGGTATGTATGTATAAAACTAATCTGCAACATGCAGTATACACTGATACACACTGCTTAATCTCTCTATCCTCACGTGAATTCACATCCATATACCTGGAAAATGAATTTCAGAGACTTTAAGTCTCTTGTTACCTTTATTTTATCAGTTTCCTAGCCTTTTCTTGAACTATCTTCTTTTGTTCCTTGCCAGGATCATTTTGTTCAACGTCTGTCCTACAGTTTCACTCTTATACTTAGTTTACTTGCTCCTTATTCCTCTAATTTTTCCCTCCTCTACTTACAAGCTACCCCAAACAACCCAGCTCTGAACTAACCTTGCTATCTCCTGCCTTGGCTCATATATCTGTCACTGTACTGCTGGAGAAAATAATATGTACAATCACAGAATCTGATGCTATAAAAAGACAGGGTCATGAATTTTAATTCATCAAAATAAAAGTTTACCGGTCGTAAGGGCATATTTTTTGACTTTCCTGAAGCAATACCTGCAAACAGAGCAGACATTAAAAAACAAAACAAAATGAAAACTAAATAACTCATTATTTGACAAGAAGTTGTCTACTGATAGAATACAGACATTTATTCTCTCTATATAAGCCTGATGAGGTATACATTTGTAGTTATGTCTCTGTACAACTCAAATTAGATAGATTTCAATGCCAAGAGAAATCCAAAAATTAAATCTAAATTAATAAGCATTCATTTATGACTTTTGTGTACCTACCTGTATTTCAAACACTCTCACATGGTATTTTATATAACTCTAGTTACAACTCTGTCAAAAACATGAAATTTCCCCACTTTTGTAGATGAGAACATTGAAGTATAGTTAGATCAATGATTTTCATGAAGACATTCAAAGAAGAATCTAGAATCAAATTCAATATATCAAATCTAGGTGTAGTGTTCTTAAAAGCACCCCTACACTATGGTGACAAAAGATTCAAGAAAAATTATCACAAGATCATCGCTGACAACCCCATCGATACTGGGCCCAATTTTCCATAAATACTGAATGATCAAAAGTTTCCCACTGACTATTAGAAAAATTACTCACCAGAGAAAATGGAAAATACCAAGATGAGGCCTAAAAGCATTTTGATCATTTGAAAGAAAGCCATGTGATCTTTTCAGGGAACTTGTAATGAGGCTCTGGAAAAATAAATTAGTTCATGTATTAATCATTACCACAAATGCCAGTATTGACACTTGGTGGATAGTGAAAGAGAAGCCCCGAGGCTACTTCATGAAGGTTGTTCACCTCAGAGGAGAGTCTTTGGCCCCCAAAACACCCATCCCTACACTCCCAGTTGGAAATGACCATTCCCTCAGTCTTCATTAACACTTTAGGAGGAATAAGAACATTTATTTTTATGTGGTATAAATAAAGGTATTAGCCAAAGGGTCCCTTAGATAAGTAATAGCCTAGAACTAGGTGAATACATTTTAAATAGCTGCCTAGTTTATACTTTCCCTAGATTACTACTGATTGGTGCTATCTTTTCTAATGGCATTCACTATCTCTCTGATATTTTCTCCTAACAATAGCTAGAAACATGGTACCAGATATGCTAGAAGCCTGATAAGATTGAAACAGGTCTCAGTGTGATTTTTTCTTCTACATCACACAATCATCATTGTTCTGAGGGGTCCTGTTCCCCTAAATATGACCTGAAGATTACCTCTACCTTATTCAATATCAACTCTGCCACTTCCAACTAGCTAATTTTTTTTCAATTTTTAGGAGCTATTTCATAAGGGATTACCTGGTAATGAATGAGAGTCCAGGATGGGTAAGGAAGGTTAATTCATCAGCAACTTTTGTGGGAAAGAAAGGACAGAAAGATTCAAGGGGTGAAGAGGAGAAGGAAAATAAGGAAAGATGCTTTTTATTGGAAACAATAAGAATGGGACAAAAATTTGCAAGTAGGGAAATTATTATAAATGATAGCTCTGAATCCTAAGGGGTCAGGGGCTATCTGAGAATAGAAAATATTTTCTGTGATTTGAAAACCTGGCAGAAGTGGCCAGAAAATTTGGATCAGGACCACTTCTACTACCTTACTGATATCTAAAGAGTTCTGATTTCTTTTAGAGGCAATGGAAAACCACTAGATGTTTCTGAGCATGGGAAAAATGATATTATAGCTATTTTTACTTCTTTATTAACAGACCGACCCACAAGGCTTATTGGAAATAACCTTTAGTTCAGGAATATGTTGAATCAAATTCTTACACCAGAACTTACTAGCTGAGTGATTTGGAAAAAATATTTCACCTCTCTAAGACTCATATTATTTATGGAAATCCTTGTGACTCAAACTTTTAAAGCATTTTATGTTTATGTAGTTAAATTTACAAATGCTTTAAAATTTAACAAGATACACAAGATAATCTCAGCTGAGACTCTAAACAACACAATTTAAAAGAGAGACAAAGTCCCAGGCTCAATAAGATTATCTCTGGTAGAATTATATTCTAAATACCCAGTACAAAATGTAGATACACGTATTGTTGTTAAAGACCATGAAAGATAATCAGCAGTATCTAACAGAGGGTGAGTAGAAAAAAAGAGAAAATGTTGGTCCTACCATGATATCTCTCCTTTTATGCCAGGTATCTTTTGCACATGTACATTCCATGCGACCATGTCGGAGGAAGACTTCACAACATATATCAAAATTAAATATCCCTTTACCGTTTGACCTCAACAGTGAAAGAGTCGAAACCAAATCTATATTCTAACCTCTATGTTCATAATGTTATTCACATCAGAGTCACCCTACATATTGGCATCACATGTTTTAAGAAAATTGCATTATTGTAGGCATTCATTAACATTACCAAGAACCACTTGCATCCGACTTTAAGTTTTTCCCGTCAGTAAATTTATTTATTTTTCAGAATGATCCTCCTCCATCCTGTCATAGGTCTCATTTTTTAAATAATTTGCAAACTTGGATAATTAGCAAAAGCTAGAGGACACTCTTATCCCTCCTTTCCAAAATCTCCTTTCTACAAACCCTTAGGTATTTGCTTCTCTCCCAGCAACCAGCTCCAGGCCTAATATCATGAGCATTTCCAGATGAGATTTAGTCATTTTTTACATCTTCATTTCCCATTCCTGTAGAACTAGAGGTTAGGATATAGATTTGGTTTTGAATCTTTTACTTACAGGGTCAGATGGTAAAGAGATACATAATTTTGCTATATATTGTGAAATTTTCCTCTGAAAGGGTTGCATGGAATGTGTGTGTACAAAAGACACCTGCCATAAAATTAAAGATATCATGACAGGACTGACATTTTCTCTATTTTGTCTACTTATCCTCTAGCAGATGCCACTCATTCTCTTTCATTATTTTATTTTATTTTGTCTTTCACATTCTTGAATTTTTTAAAATTTTGTTGTAGTTGTTGAGAATATACACAGCAAAATATACACCAGTTCAACAGTTTCTACATGCATAATTCAATGACAATGATTACATTTTCGAGTTGTGTAACCATTCTCACCCTCAATTTGTGAGTTGTTCCTTCCCCATTAATATAAAGTTACTGCCCCTGAAGGTTCCTATCTAATATTTCAAGTTGCTGTTTTCAGTTTGATTCTATATAGATCGTTCTTAAAAGAGCATAATGCCCAAGGCAAACATTTTTCACTACTTAAGCTAAACTATTGCTTGGTTTTAAGAAGACATCAGGGGACATTTTTGGTTTAAAGTTTCAAGATTATCTCAGAACAATAGTTTCAGGGATTCATCCAGAATCCATAGCTGTAAAAAGTCTGGGGCTCATGAAAATTTGAATTTCTGTTCTGCATTTCCCTTTTTTGATCACAATTCTTCTATAGAGTCTTTGATCAAAATGTTCAGTAACCTTGAATTTTTGAAGCATACAGGCAGTTATTTTGTGAATCTCCTTTAATTTGAATGTACCTAATATTTACTCAGGATCTCTGGTGGTGAGATGGTTAAAGTGTTTGGCTGCTAACCAAAAGGTTGCAGTTTGAACCTACCAGCCACTCCACAGGAGAAAGATGTGGCAGTCTGCTTCTGTAAAGATCACAGCCTTGTAAACCCCATGGGTCAGTTCAACTCTGTCCTATAGGTTTGTAATGAGTCAGAATCAATCAGACTGCAATTAGTTTAACAGAATTTAATATTTGCTCATGATTACATTTAGGGCATACATTCTGTGCAGGAATAACACATAAGTGGTATCAATCCTTCTTATTCCACAATAAGAGGGGGAACATAAATGGATTTCTCCCAAAATGATATAATTATGACCTTCATCTCCATGACTACTGTATTTGTCTTTTGAATGTTTTTGTATTCAAACTGTAAACAAATAAAAAAGAGAAAGTATTTCAGTTGTTAGTTCCTTAAGTTATTATACTACAGTATAATAATATAACTATAAATCACAATATATTTGAAGAATAACAGCTTAATGAAATAAAGACAATATATTCATCAAATGTAAGGAGTTACAGAATATGGTTTTTAAATATGGATTACTAATATCCTCTGACTAGAGGGAGATTTACCATGAAGTTAATAATGAAATTATTTATATTTCTGGATTCTTCGCCTGCATGGGCTGCTTCCAAGGCAATGTTCAGACATAAGTCATATATTTGTGTAATATTTACCAAAGAAAGCAATTTGATCTCCAATCAGTTTATACAATTGTTACTTCTGTTTCTGTTGTTGTTAATTGCCATTGAGTAGATTCCCATTCATGGCGACCACATGTGTTATGGAGTAGAGCTGCTCCATGATTTTTTTGGCTATAATATTTATGGAAGCAGATTACCGGGCCTTTTCTTCCACGGTGCCACTGGGTGGGTTCAAACCACCAACCTTTTCGTTATCGTGTAAGTGCAAACTGTTTGCACCAGCCAGGGACTTCTGTATCTACTTTCTTTTAATTGTACGTTCTCTTTTATAGGGGGAGTTTGGAGTGCCACAAACATTTTATTTCTGTAAAATGGTGCTATATTTTCCAAACAGAACCCCCAAGTTGCTTAAGATTTAGAACTCGGAAAAAATATGCATCAACCCCTGAGTCTGAGGGATTTAAAAATAAATAATAAATTAAAAAAAAACTCCAGTGAAAAATAAAATAATTTTAGATTTTGGAAATGAAAAATATAATTATTACAATTTTTAAAACAAAAGCCATATCTAGAGCTGACAAATGCATAGAAACCAAAGTTTATTAGTGATTACCAGGCAGGTGGTAGGGGGAAATGAAGAGTTATTGCTTAAGGAGCATTGTGTTTCCATTAAGAGTAATGAAAAAATTTGAAAGTGGACAGCAGCGATGGTTGCACAACATGGTGAAGGTAATTAAGGTCAATGAATTGAACACGTAAAATTGGTTACAATGGCAAATGTTTTGTTATTTGTTTTTTACTACAATACAATAATTAAAAAAAAGAAAAGAAAAAACAATCAAAAGCTGATAGATAAGTAGATCAATCAAGTGAGCACAGTTGAAGAGCAACTTAGTAAACTGAAAAATCGAAACTAGAAACCCTACCAAAACAGCACAAAGATATTAAAGAGTAGATTGTAGAGAAGAAAAGTTAGGAGAATAGATGCAGAAGTTACAGTATTTTTCTGAGAATAAAGACAATGGAACAATGTAATATTTAAAGAAATATATGATGAAGTTTACCAGTAGATGAGAATAAAGATTTAGAACAACCTAAACCTGGGCAGGCTGTATTAACACACACTTCACTTCTAGATATATTAGTGATGTTTCTTAAATTCAATGATAAAGAGAAAATCCAAAAGACTGTCTGAGAAAGACAAAAATGTAAAAGCAGAATTACATGCAAGTAAGGAATATTAGAATAAATATAGTTATGCCATTGGAAATACTGGAATCAAAAGTATTTCATAGAACATGGAATTCTTTACTAATTAAAGCTATTTAATGTCAGAGAACATAGACAAAGTATTTCTAAGTTATCTCTTTCATGGGATGTGCTAATTATTTCTTTTTTTCTGGCCTAGACATGACTGATATTTTAAACAGTCCCATGTCCATAAAAGAAAACGATTATTAACCTATTTATTTTATCTAGGGTATATCTGTGATAGTCTCTGTCTCTCTCACCATTTCTGTAGGTGTGTGCTGTGTTGTATACTTCTATTTATCTATCTGTCTATCTATCTGTCTGTCTGTCCATCCACCTGTCATATATCTCCTCTATTAAATCTCAGGCATTGATTTTGCTATCCAAATATCATATTATTTGTTCTGTCAAATTTTGAGAAAGTTACATTAAAATCTTTACTATGCCTGTGTTCTTATTTTTCCAGAAGTTCTGTTTTAGGAATTTATGTCCTATTATTTGATTTAAAAAAGTTCCTAGTCAATTGACAATCTGCATCAATTATAATATTTTGATTATGAAAAATCTCTTTTCTACATTTGATTATTATCCTTGTGTTACACTTCATTTAATGCTGTTTTTGTCAGCTGGCTTTCTTTAGTTTTTTTTTTACATGATCCATTTTGCCTACTCTTGTTTTCATCTTTCCATGTTGGATAATTTTGTGTGTTTATAAAAATCATGTAGCTCACAAATACCAAGTAAAGTGTTAAATCCGGAGAGATAAAATATTAACTATCATCCATACTTTTTTCAGATTTCCTTAGCTTTTACCTAATGTCCTTTTTCTGTTCCAGAACCCTATTCAAGATTCCATATAACTTTTAGTTAACATGTGTCCTTAGGTTCCTTTTGGTGAAACTGTTTCTCAGACTCCCCTTGTTTTCAATGATCTTGACACTTTAGAATAATGCTAGTAATATATTTTGTATAATGTTCCTCCGTGGGGTTTGTCAGATGTTTTTCTTATAATTAGACTGGGATTATGAGTATTTAGAGGAAGACCACACTCAACACATCATATTAAGGGTAAATCCTATCAAAATGACTTAACACTGTTGACATTAAACTTAATCTCTGGCTAAGGCAGTGGTTGACAGGTTTCTCCACTCTAAAGCTGCTCTTTTTTTCCCACATTTCTATATTGTCCCTTGTGAATAAAGTCAATATGCACAGTTCCAGTTCCTTAAGGGTGGAGAAACTACGTAAATTATTTAGAAAACTTATGCGTGGGAGATTTTTTTGGTTTTCCTGTTCATTTGTATATATTTTTTTAATTCTTGGTATGGATTCATGAATATTTACTACAAACTTTGTGTTCTAATCTAATACTTCTTTATATTTTGCTTAAAATCCTCCAGCTTCAGTCATTGGGACCTCTTTCATTTGGCACCTCTATTCCTTTGCAATACCACAATGGTTTTGTTTTTGAGTACTTCCTTATTTTCTGACATGGCAAGATGCTCCAGGCTCATCTTGTGTACACCAATTCCAGTTTTAAAATCAGCCACTTCCCCAAGGACCACTAGTTCCTTTTATTGAAGAATGGTACTAGAAAACAAGATCTCGGTGCTAGATGTGCTCACTGCTCCCAAACTCATTGCCACCAAGTCAATTCCCACTCAGAGCAACCCTATAGGACAGAGTAGAACTGCACCATAGGGTTTCCAAGGCTGTAAATCTTTATAGAAGCAGAGTGCTACATCTTTCTTTTACATAGCTGCTGGTGGTTTCAAACCACCAAACTTTTGGTTAGCAGACAAGTCCCTAACCACTGTGCCAGCAGGGCTACCAGGGCTACTGTGCTCATTGCTACTGGGGTTTAATTGCTTCTAGGCTCTCTTAGCTGACACAGCAAGGAAATAAATGTGTGTGTGCTAGTATACATAAATATATATATACATACACACACATATATACATATGTACACACACACACACACACATATATATACATATTTCCTAATGCTCATGGTAACCCACCACTCTGTCTCTACTTCTCTAATATGGGAAATGAGAAAAAGCAATTCACTGGTACAATTTTTAAAAGGTATTTGTAACATGTACTGGTTTCATTTTATCAGTTTAAGTATTTCAAACCCTATAAAATAGGGCCCTCCATATCTACCTTAAAGTAATTAGTTTTTGCATTTTCTAGTTTATGTAAAGTGTTTCATATAATACTGAATAAATAGGAAATGCTGAGACAATGACAAAAATAACTTTGATTCATGATGAGAAGAAAGCCCTTTTCATCATGTCTAGGGTAGGAACCCTCCAGATGGTTTATAACTGCTGGCACAATAGCGAATTTCCCATTTCCAATGAACAGACTAAAAGAATCCAGGCACACTTGTCTAAAGTTTCTTACCAATAAAGAAACTGCTCCTATCCTGTAGAATATTAATTAAGGTGGACTATTCTCTTTTTTCTTACCCAAACCTCAGATTCAACGTATGACAAAAAGACTTCCTAGAAATGTGAGAGAAAGCCCAAGGGGGTGAGGGGAGTCCCCTTTACACATTTAAGAAGAAGCTGCTTACTCTTTCAAACTTTTGGGTCAGCCTATAAGAAATCTGGCTGTATTTTAAAAAAACATTAACATTTAAATCTCAGTATTTTCCTCAATAAAATGGGAACTATCTTTTCTGGAAGAAATACTATGCACCAGGACTACTCCCCTATAGTCCCCACATGATCTACCTGCTTAACAGCTCTAGAGACTGTTTATCTCATTCACCTTTGTTGCTTAACCACCTCCACCCAATCTTTTAACTGATCTGTAACTGAAGATCTTGATGGGGGGGTAAGAACATGGTCCAAGGAAGATAAAATAGAGAGGTATACTGTGTTCTGCCTGGAAGCTACAAAGTTGCTCATGGGAGATGCTCACAAATAATTCTCCACAGATATCCCCTCAGGAGAAGTTGGGGACAATTTAATCTGATACAACCAAAAGTATGGGGAAGGGAGAAGGTAGTAAAAATGGTTATAAATCTTAAGATAGAGAAGATATGTGAGAGCAATCAAGCGAGTTGGAAAGGACAACAGAATCAAAGCAACGAGAGAGAGAGAAGAAAAAAGAGTTTTGGAAAACTGTAATTGTACAAAGGGCATAACTCCTTTGAAATTTTCAACATGTGTTATTATACTTACTTGGAGTTTCTTTATTCAGTAACCTTTCATTCTGAGATAATTGTAGATTTAAATACAGTTGTAAGAACTAATATAGAGAGATTTCATGTACCGTTTAAATGGATTCCCAGAGCGGTAACATCTTACAAAATATAGTATATCACAGCTAGGATGTGATTTCTGGTAGAGCTTCTCTATGAATTCCCAATCCCACCGCCAAGTCTGTGAAATATTTATAGATGAGACCTGGGCATTAACATGTTTTCACAGCTCTTAGATGAGTGAGAGGTGCAGCTAGGTTTGGAGAACCCCTGGTAGAAAAAAGAGAAATGACTGAGGAAACAGCTTGATACCAGATGGGTATCAATGCCCTCAATTATATGTTAAATAACTTCATCTTCACTTCACAGCTAATTGAGAGACACTGGAGGCTTTGAGGTGAGTCCTTGGGTGGCACAGTTAAACTAAGTGCTGGCCTACTAACCAAAAGGTTGGTGGTTCAAACATACCCAGAGGCACCTCAGAAGAAAAGCCTAGTGATCTTCTGAAAAATCAGCCATTGAAAGCCCTGTGGAATGCAGTTCTACTCTGCACATGGTCGCCACAAATTGGAATTGACTGAATGGCAGCTGTTTTTTTGTTTGTTTGTTTGTTTGCTTGTTTGTTTGTTTGCTTGTTTGTTTTTTTAATGGATCCATACTCTCTGATAGTACATTGTAATGTCTTCTGGATAAGTATCTATGGAATTATGCTATTTCTACTATTAAAACTATAGGAAACTTTCATAATTTTTATGTTGTCTTAGAGGTATTCCGTTCAGTTACACAATATATTCACTAGGAGTCAAAATAAAAATTTTCAAACAAGTTAATACAGTCACAATTTCTATGTTTCATTTTTAAGTATTTCCATTTGAAAACATGATTTGCTACCCTATTTTTTCAAGCTATGTATGTATGATGAAATTATTGCAGTCTGATTATGTAATTACTAGGCATTTTTAATTTTGAAGAATGAGAATTTAGGAATACAACGATGGTTTGCAAAGTTTCCTAACATAAAATCTACTTTTGCAAATTAAATCTTTGTGGAACCTCTTGTTATATACATAATAGATAAAAGAAAAAGATCTGTTCACAGTATCCCCTTATGATCCTTTTTATTTCTGTAAGATCAGTTGCAATGTCCCTATTTTCGTATCTGATTTTAGATATTAGCATCTTCTGTTGCTTTTTTTTCCTGTCAGTCTAGCCAGTGTTTTGTCTATTTAATTGATCTTTCCAAAAAAACACTTCTTTTTTTTTTTATTTCTATTGTTTCTCTATTGTCTATTTCATTTATTTGTGCTCTGATCTTTATTATTTTCTTTCTTTTGGTAAGTTTGGTTTGCTTTGCTCTTCTTTTTCTATTTTCTCAAGTTGTAGGGGTAAATTATTGATTTGAGATCATTCTTCATTTTTAATGTAGGCATTAATTGCTATGAATTTCCTTCTGAACAATGCCTTCACTGCATCCCGTAAGTTTTGTACGTTGTGCTTTCGTTCTTGTCTGATTCTAAGTATTTTTTTATTTCTCTCTTGATTTCTTCTATGACTCATTGGTTGTTTAGTAGTGTGTTATTTAGTCTCCACAAATTTGTATTTTTTCTGGTTTTCTTCCTGTTGTTAATTTCTAGTTTCATTCCACTGTGATTGAAAAAGATGTGCTGTATGATTTCAATCTTTTAAAATTTGCTGAGGTTTGCTTTGTGTCCTAAAATATTGTCTACTCTGAAGAATGATCCATGTGCACTGGAGAAGAATGTACATTGTGCTGCTATTGAGTGGACTGTTCTATATATATCTATTAGGTCCAATTGGTTAATAGTGTTATTCAAGTCTTTTTTTTTGGTCTTCTTTCTAGTCATTCTATCCATTATTGAAAGAGGTGCGTTAAAGTCTCTGTGACGGTTAAGATTGTGTGTCAACTTTACTGGGCCATGATTCTAAGTGGTTTTACAGTTATGATGCAGTTTGGCAGTTATGTAATGATGTAATCAACTCCATGATGAGATCTGCTCTTAACCGCCAATCAGTTGAAAGGGATTTTCCTTGGGGATGTGGCCTGCATCCAGTATATAAATGGGTATTTCAGCAAGGTTCTTGCTCTGGATCCTGCATCTGACTCATCATCATCTGACCTCCAGTTCTTAGGTCTTGAGCTAGCAGCTTATCCGCCAGTCAAGGGATTTGTTGACCTCTGCAGCCTGTGAGCCAGCAGCCTGCCATCTGACCTGCCAATCTTGGATTCATCAGCCCCTGCAGCTACATAAGGAGAAACCTCCAGCCTGATGCCTGACTCATGGACTTGGGACATGCCAGCCTTTGTAACCGTGTGAGTCACTTCCTTGAGATAAATCTCTCTTTCTCTGTGTATATATACATATGTTGGTTATCTAGTGCTGCTATAACAGAAATACCACAGGTGGATGGCTTCAACAAACAGAAATGTATTCTCTCAGTCCAGTAGGCTAGAAGTCTAAATTCAGAGCATCAGCTCCAGGAGAAGCCTTCTTCTTTCTGTTGATTCTAGAGGAAGGTCCTTGTCATCAATCTTCCCTGGTCGAGGAGTGTCTCAGCACAGGGACCCCGGGTCTAAAGGACACGCTATTCTCCTGGCTCTTGTTTCTCAGTAGTATGAGGTCCCCCTGTCTCTCTGCTCTCTTGTCTCTTTTATATCTCAAAAGAGACTGACTTAAGACACAACTTAATCTTGTAGATTGAGTTCTGCCTCATTAACATAACTGCTGCTAATCCCACCTCATTAACATCTTAGAGGTAGGATTTACAACACACAGGAAAATCACATCAGATGACAAAATGGTGGACAATCACACAATACTGGGAATCATGGACTAGCCAAATTGATACACATATTTTTGGGGGACACAATTCACTCCATGAGAACATGGAAACTAAATAATACACTACTATGCTAATTTTTTTACAGTAACATGGAAATATATATATATACACAACATATATATACACACACACCAAAAGGGGAAATAAAATGGCTCAGCACTTACACAAACATAATAATCTAAACATTTAAAATGACCCATTATATCTTGATACCAACTTAACTTCCTTAATATACAAAATCTCTATCTACCAATCCCCCCACTTTGTATGTAGCTGTTATCATCAGTTACAACTTTGTATCTTGGCTTCCCTGTAACCTAAATTTAAATTATTTTTTCTTATATGTATTTAATTCTTATTTTGCTGTTTATTTACCCTATATTTTTTTCATTGTAAAGCAAGAAAAACATGCCTATTGTATTTATCAACCAAAAATATCTTAAGTGTGATCTTTATACTGTCAATGTTATCCCTTTCAGGGAATTCCCCTGGCCTCATATGTATCACTTGAGATTGCTGTCTAGGGTAGTTATTTTTCCTTCTGTAAGACACCCTTTAACATTTCTTTTTGCTAAATCTTTTTTATTTTGTTATTGTTGAGAATATACACAGCAAAACATACAGCAATTCAACTGTTTCTACATGTATAATTTAGGGACATTGATTACATTCTTTGAATTGTTGCAACCATTCTAACCCTCATTTTCTGAGTTGTTCCTCCTTCATTAACATAAACTCACTGCCCCTAAGGTTCCTATCTAATCTTTTGAGTTGTTGTTGTCAACTTGATCCTATATAGATAGTTCTTAAAAGAGTATAAGGCTCAAGGCAGACATTTTTTGCTAGTTAAGCTAAACTATTGTTTGGCTTTCAGAAGACTTCAGGGGATATTTTTGGTTTAGTGTTTAAAGGTTATCTCAGCACAATAATTTTAGGAGTCATGCATCTACATAATTTATTTGAAATTCTGCATAAGAGAATTGTTTAACTCCCTGTCATGGATTGAATTGTGTCCCACCAAAATATCTCTCAACTTGCCTAGGCCATGATTCCCAGTATTGTGTGATTGTCCACCATTTTGTCATCTGATGTGATTTTCCTACATGTTGTATATCCTACCTCTATGATGTTAATGACGTGGGATTAGCAGCAGTTATGTTAATGAAGCAGGACTCAGTCTACAAGATTAGGTTGTGTCTTAAATCAATCTCTTTTGAGATATAAAAGAGACAAGAGAGCAGAGAGGCATGAGGACCTCATACCACCAAGAAAGCAGTGCCGGAAGCAAAGTGCATCCTTTGGACCCAAGGTTCCTGCACAAAGAAACTCCTAGACCAAGGAAAAGTTGATGACAAGGACCTTCCTCCAGAGCTAACAGAGAGAGAAAGCCTTCCCTTGGAGCTGGTGCCCTGAATTTGAACTTCTAACCTACTAGACTGTGAGAGAATAAACTTCTGTTTGTTAAAGCCATCCACTTGTGGCATTTCTGTTGGAGTAGCACTAGATGACTAAGACACTCTCAAAGATATTAATTTATTCGATCACCTATTTTTATTAGTATGGACTCATGAATATTTATTTTATACTGTGGATTGGAATATGTCTTAGAGTTCTCTACAGAAACAGAACCAGTGAGATATATATATCTCAGGGACAGAGAGATTTACTTCAACGGTTTGGCTCATGCAATTGTGGGGACTAGCAAGTCCAAAATGCATAGGTCAGACAACAGGCTAGAGACTTCTCCTGGCTCATGGGACTGTGGGTGGCCGGTAAGTCCAAAATCTGTAGGTCAAGTGGCAAGCTGGAGACTTCTATTGGTTTCTTTTTCAAGATTTGTAGATCAGGCAGCAGGAGGATTGCAAAGTGGAGAGAGAGTTCTGCCAAAATATCTATTTGTACTCTGAAGACAGAACACACCCTAAAGGAACTCCCTTTTCAACTGATTGATTGATTACATTGTGAAAAGTGATTACATTACATTACATCAGATTACATGGTGGAACAGCAACTACTCAAGTATTTGGCCAAACTGCTGGTAACCATAGTTGGATCTTAGACTGCCGATCACAAGCTTTTAAGACTCCAGACGCTTCTCACCAAACTAGGATGTAGAGCATTGTCTACATGGACTGTATTGTGCCAATTGACCAAGTTACCCCATGAGAATACGGTCCTAAGCCCTCAGACCAAGTAAACCAATCCAAGAGGTATTTAGTTATGTCTAGTAATTATCCACAACTGTCCTCCTATTTGTTTTATTTTATATTTGAAAATATATACAGCACACACAAACATGTATATGCATATGGCTACAGTTACACTTATACATGCACATTTGTATATTTATATATGCCTTCCTGTACATATATATGCATACGTATAAATCTATGTAACCATAAACTTATTTTTAGTTGTTATTACTGTTGTTGCAAAACTGTGTACCCCTCAATGGATTTTTTTTTTGACATTTTCCACACAAATTGTTCAGTGACATTATATTTACATTTATCACAATTTGTCAGCATTCTCTTTAATTGTGTCTTGTTGTTGTTGTTAGGTGCCGCCGAGTTAATTCCAACTCAAAGAGACCCTATGTACAACAGAACAAAACACTGCCCATTCCTGTGTCATCCTCACAATCTTAGTTATACTTGAGCCCATCCTTGCAGCCACTTTGTCAGCCCATCTCATTGAGAGTCTTCCTCTTTTTCACTGACGCTCTACTTTACCAAGCATGATGTCCTTCTCCAGGTACTGGTCCCTCCCGATGATATGTTCAAAGTATGTGAGATGAAGTCTTGCCATCCTTGGCTCTAAGGAGCATTTCAGCTGTGCTTCTTCCAAGACAGATTTATTCATTCTTTTGGCAGTCCAGGGTGTATTCAATATTCTTCACCAATACCATAATTCAAAGGCATCAATTCTTCTTCCGTCTTCCTTAATCATTGTCCAACTTTCACATGCATATGAAGCAATTGAATATATCATGGCTTGGGTCAAGCACACCTTAGTCTTCAAGGTGACAACTTTGCTTTTTAACATTTTAAAGAGGTCTTTTCCAGCAGATTTGCTCAATACAATGTATCGTTTGATTTTTTGACTGCTGCTTCCATGAGTGTTGATTGTGGATCCACGTAAAATGAAACTGAAATCCTTGACAACTTCATACTTTTCTCAGTTTATCATGATGTTGCTAATTGGTCCATTTGTGCGGATTTTGTTTTCTTTATGTAGAGGTGTAATCCATACTGAAGGCTGTGGTCTTGGATCCTCATCAGTAAGTGCTTCAAGTCCTCTTCAGTTTCAGCAAGGAAAGTTGTGTCATCTGCATGACGCAAGTTATTAATGAATCTTCCTCCAATTCTGACGGCCCACTCTTCTTCAGATAGTCCACCTTATCTGATCATTTGCTTAGCATACAGATTGAATAAGTATGGTAAAATGATACAACCCTGACACATATCTTTCCTGACTTTAAACCACACAGTATCACCTTGTTCTGTTCGAACAACTGCCTCTTGATCTATGTACGTGTTCCTCATGAGCACAATGAAGTGTTCTGGTATTCCCCTTCGTCTCAAAGTTAATTGTGTCTATACCCTTCTATTTGTGCTCAAATACATGTCTTTACTATGGTCGTGCTCACTACTTCCACACACGATGCGACTTTTCCCATCATCAAAAGTAACAAGCCTCTATGTTCTAAAGCATACTTTTCCCTCCCCCATCTTTTTCCTGGTAACCACCAATGAATATTGGTTTCTCTACATTTAATCTGTTCTGTCTTCTTATAAAAGAGGTATCATACAATATTTGTCCTTATATGCTTGACTTATTTCACTTAGCATTATGCCTTCCAGGTCCATCTGTGTTATAATATGTTTCATGAACTCATCATTGCTATTTATGGCTGCACCGTATTCCACTGTATGCATGTACCACAATTTGCTCATCCATTCTTGTACTGATGGGCACTTCAGTTGTTTCCATTGTTTTGCTATTTCAAATAAAGCTGCAATGAACATAGGAGTGCATGCATCTGTTCATGTCAGTACTTTTAGGTCTCTAGGGTATATTCCTAGGAGAGGGATTGCTGGATCATAAGGTAGTTTAATTTCTAGTTTTTTGAGGAAGTGTCATACCACTTTCCATAGTGGTTGTACCATTTTACAGTCCCACCAGCAATGGATAAGGGTTCTAATTTCCCTACGTGCTTGTAAATATTTGTTGTTTTCTCTTTTTTTAATCAGTGCCATTTTAATAGGAGTGACATGGTAGCTCATTGTAGTTTTGATTTGCATCTCTCTAAAGGCTGCTAATGCAGTGAAGAAGTCATTGGTCTTGCAAAATTCTGTCCTGCGATCTCTGGCATCATTTCTATCACTAAAGCCCTATTTTCCAAGTACTGATCTTCTTCTTTGTTTCCAAATTTAGCATTCCAATTATCAGTAATTATCAATGCATCTAGCTTGCATGTTTGATCAATTTCAGACTGCGGAAGATGGTAAAAATCTTCAATTTCTTCATCTCTGGCCTTAGTGGTTGGTGCATAAATTTGAATAACAGTCGTATTAACTGGTCTTCCTTGTAGGCATATGAATACAATCCTATCACTGACAGCATTGTACTTCAGAATACATCTTGAAATGTTCTTTTTGATAATGAATGTGACACCATTCCTCTTCAATTTATCATTCACAGCATGGTAGACCATATCATTGTCCCATTAAAAATGGCCCAAACCAGTCCATTTTAGCTCACTAATGCCTAGGATATGAACATTTGTGTTCCATTTCATTTTTGATGACTTCCAATTATCCTAGATTCGTAACTCATACATTCCACATGCTGATTATTAATGGATGTTTGCAGCTGTTTCTTCTCATTTTGAGTCATGCCACATGAGCAAATGAAGATCCTAAAAGCTTGACTCCATCCAGTCATTAAACTTGACTCTACTTTTAGGAGGCAGATTTTCCCCAGTCGTATTTTGAGTGCCATACAATCTGAGGGGCTCATTTCCAATACTATATCAGACAATGTTCCCCTGCTATTCATAAGGTTTTCACTGTCCAATTTTTTCAGAAATAGACCACCAGGTCTTCTTTCTAGTCTGTTTTAGTCTGGAAGCTCCGCTGAAGCCTATCTACCATGGGTGACCCTGCTGGCATTTGAAATATCAATGGCATAGCTTCCATCATCATAGCAACATGCAAGCCACCACAGTATGAAAAAGTGACAAACTAATGATATTGAAAAATATCATTAACATCAAGTACAAGTAAAATTTTGCTGTAGATCATTCAAAAGCAGTTGTAGCAGTACATCAACAGGGAACTGCCAGAAATTCAAGCCAGATTCAAAAGAGAATGTGGAATGAGAGATATCATTGCTGATGTCAGATGGATTTGGCTAAAAGCAGAGAGTAACAGAAAGATGTTTACCTGTGTTTTATTGACTATGCAAAGACAGTCAACTGTGCGGATCATAACAAATTATGGATAACATTGCAAAGAATGGAAATTCCAGAACATTTAATTGTGCTCATACGGAACCTGTACATAGAGCAAGAGGCAGTTGTTCTAAAAGGGAAATGGGATACTGCATGGTTTAAAATCAAGAAAGGTGTGCCACAGAATTGTATGCATTCACCACACTTATTCAATCTAAGTGTTGTTGTTGCTAGGTGTCACTGAGTTGGTTTCGACTCATAGCGACCCTATGTACAACAGAAAGAAACACTGCCCATTCCTGCGTCATCCTCATCATCATTGTTATGCCTGAGCCCATTGTTGCAGCCACTATGTCAATCCATCACATTGAGGTTATTCCTCTGTTTCATTGACCGTCTACTTTACCAATCATGATGTCCTTCTCCAGGGTCTGGTCCCCCTGATAATATGTCCAAAGTATGTAAGATGAAGTCTCACCATCCTTGGCTCTAAAGAGCGTTCCAGCTGTACTTCTTCCAAGGCAGATTTGTTCATTCTTTTGGCAGTCCATGATATATTCAATATTCTAGCCAACACCATAATTCAAAGGCGTCAATTCTTCCATCTTCCTTATTTATTGTCCAGCCTTCACATGCATATGAGGCCACTGAAAACACCATGGCTTGGGTCAGGTGCACCTTAGTCCTTAAAGTGACATCTTTGCTTTTTAACAGTTTAAAGAGGTCTTTTGCAGCAGATTTTCCCAATGCAATACATCATCTGATTTCTTGACTGCTGCTTCCATGGATGTTGATTGTGGATCCAAGTAAAATGAAATCCTTGACCATTTCATCTTTTCTCCATTTATTATGATGTCGTTTATTGGTCCCGTTGTAAAGACTTTTGTTTGCTTTATGTTGACGTGTAAGCCATACTGAAGGCTGTAGTCTTTGATCTTCATCAGTAAATATTTCAAGTCCTCTTTACTTTCAGCAAGCAAGGTTGTGTCACCTGCATATCACAGGTTGTCAATGAGTCTTCCTCCTATCCTGATACCACATTCTTCTTGTAGTCCAGCTTCTCGGATTATTTACTCAACATACAGATTGAATAAGCATGGTGAAATGACACAACGCTGATGCACACCTTTCCTGATTTTAAACCACGCAGTATGCCCTTGTTATGTTCGAATAACTGCTTCTTGGCGTATGTATAGGTTCCTCATCAGCACAATTAAATTTTTCAGAATTCCCATTCTTCATAATGTTATCCATAATTTGTTTTGATCCACACAGTCGAATGCCTTTGCATAGTCAATGAAACACAGGTAAACATCTTTCTGGTAGTCTCCGTTTTCAGCCAGGATCTATCTGACATCAGCAATGATATTCCTCATTCCATGGCATCTTCTGAATCCATCTTGAATTTCTGGCAGTTCCTTGTCTATGTACTGCTGCAATCGTTTTTGAATTATGTGCAATAAATTTACTTGCATGTGATACTAATGATATTTTTCGATAATTTCTGCATTCTGTTGAATCACCTTTCCTTGGAATAGGCATAAATATGAATCTCTCAGTTAGTTGGCCAGGTAGCTGTCTTCCAAATTTCTTGGCATAGATGAGTGAGCACCTCCAGCACTGTATCCATTTGTTGAAACATCTCAATTGGTATTCAGTCAATTCCTGGGGCCTTGTTTATCGCCAATGTCTTCAGTGTAACTTGGACTTCTTCCTTCACTACCACCAGTTCTTGATCATATGTTACCTCCTGAAATGATTGAGTGTCAACCAGTTCTTCTTGGTACAGTGATTCTGTGTATTCTTTTCATCTTCGTTTGATGTGTCTTGTGTTGTTCAATTTTGCCCATAGAATCCTTCAATATTGCAATTTGAAGCTTGAATTTTTTTTCTCCAGTTCTTTCAGCTTGAAAAAATGCCAAGCATGTTTCCCCCCTTTGGTTTACAAACTGAATGCTGAGCAAATAATCCAAGAAGCTGGGCTATATGAAGAAGAACAGGGTATCAGGATTGGAGGAAGACTCATTAACAACCTGCAATATGCAGAAAACACCACCTTGCTTCCGAAAATGAAGAGGAGGTGAAGCACTAACTGATGAAGATCAAAGACTACAGCCTTCCGTAAGGCTTGCACCTTAACATAAAACAAAAAAAACAAAAATCCTCACAACTGGATCAATAAGCAACATTATGATAAATGGAGAAAAGATTGAAGTAGTCGAGGATTTCATTTTACTTAGATCCACTATAAATACCCAGGAAGCAGCAGCCAAGAAATCAATGTATTTCATTGGACAAATCTGCTGCCAAATACTTCTTTAAGGTGTTAAAAAGCAAAGATGTCACTTTGAGGACTAAAGTGCACCTCACCCAAACCATGATATTTTTAATCCCCTCATATGCATTCGAGCACTGGACAATGAATAAGGAAGATCAAAGAAGAATTGATGCCTTTGAATTATGGTGTAGGTAAAGAATATTGAATATATCATGGACTGCCAAAAGAAAGAACAAATCTGTCTTGGAAAAAGTACAGCCAGAGTGCTCCTTAGAAGCAAGGATGGTGAGACTTCATCTCAGCTACTTTTGACTTGTTATCACAAGCGACCATTCCCTGGAGAAGGACATCATTCTTGGTAAAGGAGAGGGTCAGAGAAAAAGAGGAAGACTCTCAATGAGATGGATTGACACAGTGGCTGCAACAACGGGCTCAGGCATAACAATGATGGTGGGGATGGCACAGGACCAGGCAGAGTTTCATTCTGTTGTACATATATGGTCACTCTGAGTAGGAAGCAACTTGATGGCACCTAGCAACAACAATAGCTAATGGTCGTGAATGTCTTTTCATGTATTGGCTGCTTGGATGTCTTCTTTTGTGAAGGTTCCGTTCATGTCCTTTGCCCATTTTATAATTATTTTTTGTTGTTGTTGTTGAGTTATTGAAGTTTTCCATAAAATTTGGAGATTAGACTCTTATCTGATATGTCATTTCCGAAGATTTTTCCCAGTCTGTAGTTTCTCTTTTTACTCTTTTGATAATGTCTTTTTTTTTTTTTGATTAGCAGAAGTTTTTTAATGTTTACAAAATCCCGTTTATCTATCTTGTCTTCTTCTATTCATGCATTTTTTTCTGTTTGTTACCCTATTTTCGCAAAAGATTAGGTCTCATAGTTTTCTCCTTATGTTTTCTTCCAGGAATTTTATGGTTTTAGGTTTAATGTTTAGGTCTTTGATACATTTTGAGTTAGTTTTTGAGTTTGGTGTGATGTATGGGTCTTGTTTCAGTTTTCTACAGGTGGATATTCAGTTTTGTCAGTACCATTTATTAAAGAGACTGTCTCTGCTCCACTGAATGGACTTTGACCCCTGGTGGAAAATCAGTTGTCTATAGACATCTGGGTTTAGTTCTGAGTTCCCACTTCTATCCCACTGGTCTATGTGCCTATCATTGAACCAGTATCAGACTGTTTTGATTACAGTAGCTGTATAGGATGTTTTGATATCAGGAAGTGTGAGACCTCTTGCTTTGTTCTTTTTCTTTGATATTGTTTTGGCTCTTAGGGTTTTTTTTTCCCTTCCATGTGAAGTTGACCGTTAGTTTCTCCATTTCAGTAAAGAATGTTTTTGGGATTTGTATTGGGATTGCATTGTATCTGTAGCTTGTTTTAGGTAGTATTGACATTTTCACTATATTAAGCCTTCCAATCCATGAGCATAGGATGTCTTTCCACTTTTGTAGGTCTTTTTCAGTCTCTTGTAGCAGTATTTCATAATTCTCATTGTATAAGTCTTTTACGTCCCTGATTAGGTTAGTCCTTAGGTATTTTATTGATTTGGGGGCTATTGTAAATGATACTGTTTTATTTTTGGAGTAGTCTTTTTAGTGTAGAGGAACCCAACTGATTTTTGTGTGTTGATCTTGTATCCTGCAACGTTGCTAAATTCTTCTATTAGTTCCAGCAGTTTTCTTGTGGAATCTTTAAGGTTTTGTATGTATAGGCTCATGTCATCCGTAAATAGAGATAATTTTACTTCTTCTTTTTTGATTTGGATTCCTATTATTTCTCTTTCTTGTCTTATTGCCCTGGTTAAGACTTCCAGTAAAAATGTTGAATAAGAGTGGTGATAATGAGCATACTTTCCTCTTTCATGTTCTCAAATGGAAGGGTCTCCGCCTTTCTCTGTTAAGCATAATGTTGGCTGTTTGTTTTGCATATATGCCCTTAACAATGTTGAGGTATTTCCCTTCTATTTTTATTTTGCTTAGGGTTTTTATCAGGAAAGGATGTTGAATTTTACCAAATGCCTTTTCTGCATCGATTGACTGGATCATATGGTTCTTTTCCTTTGTTTTGTTTATGCGGTGGATTACATTGGTTGATTTCCTGATGTTGAACCACCCCTGTAATCCTGGTATGAATCCCACTTGATCATGGTGTATGATTTTTTTGGTATGTTACTGTAGTCTGTTGGCTAGAATTTTGTTGAAAATTTTTGCGTCTATGTTCATAAGGGATATTGGGCTGTAATTTTCTTTTTTTGTGATGTCTTTGCCTGGTTTCTGTATCAGGATTATGCTGCCTTCATAGGAATTCAGCAGTGTTCCCTCCTCTTCTATGTTTCTGAAGAGATTGAGTGGGATTGGTGTCAACACTTCTCTGAATGTTTGGTAGAATTCTCCAGTGTAGCCGTCTTGTCCTGGGGGTTGTTTTTGTTCGCAGCTTTTTGATGACAGCTTCAATCTCTTCTTTTGTGATGAGTCTGTTTAAATTTTGAATCTCTGTTTGTGTTTGAGTAGGTAGTGTGTGTCTAGGAATCTAGGTTTTGAAATCTGTGGAAATATAATTTTTCACAATAATTAGTTATGATCTTCTCTATCTCTGATTGGTCAGTTGTAATGTCATTAATTTCATTTCTTAATTTAGTTATTTACCTCTTCTGTTTTTTTTCTTTTGTCAATCTAGCCAATGGTTTCTCTATTTTATTGATTATTTCAAAGAGCCAACTTCTGGTTTTGTTAATTCTTTCCATTGTTTTTTTCTATTTTCAATTTCATTTATTTCTGCCCTGATGTTTAGTATTTCTCTTTTTCTGGTTGTTTTGGGCTTCTTTTGGTCTTCCTTTTTTATTTGTTCAAGTTGTCTGTTTAAGTTAATGATTTTGAATCTTTCTTCTTTTTTAAAGTAAGCATTTATTGCTATAATTTTCCATCTGAGTACTGCTTTTGCTGTATCACAAAGCTTTTGATATGTTGTTTTCATTCTCATTTGATTCTAGAAATTTTTTAATCTGATTTTTTATTTCTTCTGTGGCTTGACAGTTTTTTAGTAGTTTATTATTTAGTTTCCATGTTGTCATGGATTGAATT
Source organism: Trichechus manatus latirostris (assembly GCF_000243295.1). NCBI lineage: Eukaryota > Metazoa > Chordata > Mammalia > Sirenia > Trichechidae > Trichechus > Trichechus manatus. Next base: position 3,232,607 of record NW_004444066.1, on the reverse strand, counting down.
GTGTCCCCCCAAATATCTCTCAACTTGCCTAGGCCATGACTCCCAGTATTGTGTGATTGTCCACCATTTTGTCATCTGATGTGATTTTCCTGTGTGTTTTAAATCCTACCTCTATGATGTTAATGAGGTGAGATGAGCAGCAGTTATGTTAATGGGGTAGGACTCAATCTACAAGATTGGATTGTGTCTTGAGCTAATCTCTTTTGAGATATAAAAGAGAGAAGAGAGACGGGGGGGGCCTCATACCACCAAGAAAGCAGCATCAGGAGCAGAGCGTGTCCTTTGGACCAGCGATTCCTGCACTGAGAAGCTCCCAGACCAAGGGAAGGTTGATGATAAGGACCTTCCTCCAGAGCCAACAGAGAGAGAAAGATTTCCCCTGGAGTCAAGGCCCTGAGTTTGGACTTGTAGCCTACTAAACTGTGAGAAAATAAATTTCCCTTTGTCAAAGCCATCCACTTGTGGTATTTCTGTTACAGAAGCACTAGATGACTGAGGCACATGTATTTATTATTTTTTCCTTGTTTAACCTGTTGTTGATTTCTAGCTTCATACCTTTATGGTCAGAGAAGATGCTTTGTATGATTTCAATCTTTTTATATTTGTTGAGACTTGTTTCGTGACCTAGCATATTGTCTATTCTGGAAAATGATCCATGTGTGCTGGAGAAGAATGTGTATTATTCTGATGTTGGGTGGTATGTTCTATATATGTCTGTTAGGTCCAATTGACTTAAGATTTTATTTAAGTACTCATTGTCTTTAGTGATTTCCTTTTGAGATATTCTGTCTATAATTAAAAATGGTGTGTTAAAGTATCCTACCATTATTGTGGAATTGTCTATTTCTCCATTCATATTAGTCAGAATTTGTTTCATGTATTTTGGTGCATTGCAGTTAGGTGCATATATATTTATAATCATTATTTCTTCTTGTTGAATTGATCATCTTATTATTATGCAATGTCCATCCTTATCTCTTGTAACTGATTTTGATTTAAAGTTTATTTTATCTGATATCAGAATGGCTGCCTCTGCTCTTTTTTGTTTACTCGTTGCACGGAATATTTTTCTCCATCTTTTTATTTTCAGTCTATTCGTGTCCTTGTGTCTAAGGTGTGTTTCTCATAGACAGCAAAAGGATGGATCGTGGTTTTATTTTTATTCATTTTTATTCTTTTTTTATTCATTCACTCTCTGCCTTTCACATGGGACATTTAGACCATTTACATTTAAGATTATTCCTGAAAACAAAATATCTACTTCACTAATTTTGCTTTTGGTTTTTTGAGTGTTTTGTATCTTCTTTATTTTATTATACTGAGTTTCCTGTTTTTGTTTATATTTGGGTGCTTTCTTGTGGTGAGACTTTTTGTTAACTTTCTTCTTTTCTTGTGAATGTTTCTTCTTGGTGATTACTTAGTGGTTACCACATATATTCCATTATGTGATTTACAATTATTACAACATCTAGGGTGTGAATACAATCTTAACATAATATATCTATTCCTGACATGTTCCTTCCTTCCTTATTTCTGTTCGTGTGTCTCCATTAACATCAATTTACAACCTATATTCAACAAGTTTAGTTTGTATGCATTTCTTAATGCTCTTGCCTTTTCATTTGGAATCTTCCCTTGAGTAATACTTGAAAAGCTGGTCTGGTAGAGGCAAATTCCCAGAGCATCTGTTTGTTTGGGAATATCTTGATTACCCCCTTGTTTTGAATGACAAACTTGCTGGGTAAGGTATTTGTGATTGACAATTGTTTTGGTTCATTATATTATATATGTTGCTCCATTGTCTTCTGGCCTCTAGAGTTTCTTGGGAGAAATCCATACTAATTCTTATGAAAGATCCTTAGTATGTTAAATTATATTTTTCTCTTGCTGCTTTCAGAATTCTCTCTTTATCTTTGGTTTTCAGGAATTTTATTAGGATGTTTGATGTAGTTGATCTTTTTGTGTCTCTTCTGATTGGGGTTCATGTAACTTCCTGTATTTGCAGGCTTAATTCTGTGCTCAGGTCTGGGAAATTCTTTCTGATTATCTCTTGGAAAATCACTTCTATGCCTTTATTGTTGTCATGATGCTCTTGTATTCCAATAACTTTAACATTAGATTTCTTAATTGAATCCCATATTTCCTTTTGGGTTTGTCCACTCTTCCATGTTTCAATTGAGACTTGGTAAGTTCAGTTATTTTGTCTTCTAGTTCTCTAATTCTATCTTCTGTCTGTTCAATTCTATTGTTGAGGGTTTCTCTTGCTTTTTGTAATTCAGTTGTTTTATTCTTTAGTTCCAGTAGTTCTTTTTGGTTTTATTTATTTATTTTTATATTTTCAGTTTCCTTATTAACTTTGTGTTTTATTTCTCCAGTTGCTTCCTGAACTCCACTAGTTTATTTTCTGTGTGCATTTTTAAAAAATTATTTATGCAAACATATCTAGCACCATAGTCTGAAAATTATCAATTATTTGCATTACTCTGGCCTCCAGAGGAGAGATTTCCTCTTATGTTTTATTTTTGATTCTTCCTTCTTCTCTTGTACTTTTGTATGTTTTATTAACTTTTGATGGACTCAAGCTATTTTGTTGTCTTTTTTTTAAATTTTTTATTTTGTTTATTATGGGAAAATTTTTTACTTATGTGCCCTGGTGGCACAGTAGCCAATTGTGTGACTGCCAACTGAAAGCCCAATACCTGCACCCACCAGAAAAGGCAGACATTTTTTACTAGTTAAGCTAGACTACTGTTTGGTTTTAAGAAGATTTCAGGGGATATTTTTGATTTAAGGTTTAAAGATTATCTCAGGGCAATAGTTTCAGGCGTTTATCTAGCCTTCATGGCTCCAGGAAGTCTGGAGTTCATGAGAATTTGAAATTCTGTTCTGCATTTTCCCCTTTTGATCAGGATTCTTCTATGGAATCTTTGATGAAAATGTTCAGTAATGGTAGCCAGGTACCATCCAGTTCTTCTGATCTCATAGCAAATGTAGCACTTGTTCTTAGAGGCAATTAGTCACACATTACATATCCTTCTAACTCTCCTTCTTCCTCTGTTGTTCCAGACAAATAGAGACTGATTGTTGTGACTTGGATGGCCATTGAAAGCTTGTAAGACCCCAGGCACTACACTAGGAGGTAGAACAGAGGCACTAAACATGTTGTTAAGCCAATTAACTGCAATGCCCCCCATGAAATCATGTTTTTATACACCCATATTTTTTTTCTTTAAAAATGTCATACAGTGGCAAAATGGCACTCTAGGCAGAAGCACCACACCATCCCTCCACAGCAAAGATCCGAAAAACTAAGCCAAACAGAGAAAACAGCAATCCTGAAACCCTAAAACATCCAATGAAGAGATAAAGAACTCAGCCAAGCACCAAATGGAGTGAGAAAACTGACAGAGAATGGAGAGTGAGGAAATATTCATGCATAGGTCCACTATCAGCTAACGCAGTGTGGATCCGCCATCTTGGACTCCTATCAGAGACCAGCAAATAGGGGGTACGAGAAAGCAGCTTCATGGAGCTTCTAGACAGAACAACCAGTAATTTGCGCTATACACTTTCCCACCCCCCACCCTTCTTCACCCTCACTTGGCCTCCTCTGCTTCCCGTGGCCACAGTCTCTTGTCCGGGAAGCACCGGCTGCGTGGATTCCACCTGCCCACACTGGACGGTTCTCTGAGTGCCATTTGTTGGCTGCTGATGTTGCTTTTTTTCACTTCTTTTGATTTCTTCCTTAATTCTCACCACCTCCCCCTCCTTTCGCTCAAACACCTGGCTCCGTGTGCCATCTTTGCTTCTTCCTGAGGGGCTGCAGAGCTCCGTTCGAGTGTGGAACTGCTTCCCGGTCTGGGCTGCCATGCTGGTGGGATCCAGGGGCTTTTGTTTGTTTATTTTGAATTATTTGTTTCTTTTCTTTTCCTTTTCTTGATCTGGGAGCCCGTTCTGGGCAGGCGGTGCTGCGTGGCTTGGAACCTACCCCCTTGGTTGCGCAGACTCACAGAGGGATCCCTGAGAGCATTTCTTTCTTCACAGGTTTTTTTTTCCCCCCATTTTTTTGGGGGATTTTCTTGTTCTTTTATTTTTTAAATTTGTTTTGTTTTCTTTTCCCTCTTTTTCCCTTTTTGTCTTTCTTCATTACTCAGTTTCTCGTCTCTCTATACCTTCCTTCTCTTTCTGTTCCCTGAATACCTGGTGCTGAATACCTCTGCGCCTTCTCGCCAGGCTGTACTGCAACACCAGAGAACAACTTCCCTATACCTCATAGCCACACTGGTGGGTACCCTAGCAGCTTTGCTGTTCTTTACCCTTTCTGATTTTTATTTATTCATTCTTTTCCTTTCTTTTTTCCCTTCTTCTTCCCCTTTTTGTTTTTCTCCATTTCATAGTCTCTCATCTCTCCATTTCAACAGCAAGCTCCCCTAGCACTCTTTTTTGTTTGTTTGTATGTTTTTGGCTCCTATTCCTCTCTCCTCTCTCCCATATCCAACTTAGCTCCACACATAACTATCTCCCCCCTCCATCCTGCCTACCTGGACCATGCGCTTAACATAACACCACCAAGCAGCACAGGCACAGCCTATGGGAACATGCCCTGCACTGATTATCGACCCTCCCTGGTGGCTGAAGTAAGTGCCACCAACAACCCACCCCAGCAACTCCTCTTAAGCTAGACCTGCCCTGCTGTACCATATCTGAGCAACTGACCCTGCCAATTGAAGAAGGAGGTGAAAAGTATCGTGCTCACAGATGAGCAAACAACAAAGAACATGCAGTCCACTTGCTCAGACATAGCCAAATAAAAAAAAAGAAAGCATGAAACAAATCTACAATTAATAAACAAGAAAAGTAAACACTGAATGCCCCTAAGACAGCAGACTACATCAAAACAGTTACAAAAACAGGACAGGATGGTTCCAGTAGGCCTCCAAAATAAAACACCAAATGACTTTGCAATGGAAAAAAAGGCACTAGAACTACCTGACAGGGAATTCAAATCTCTAATACTCAGAATTATCCAAGAGTTGAAGCAAAGAGCAGACAAAAATGAGGAAAAAATAGACATATTCATGGAAAATACAGACCAAAAAATTGGAAGAATTCAGTAAAATAATGCATGAACAAAATGCCAAAATAAATTCACAACTAGAAATTATAAAAAAGCAACAATTAGAAATCCAAAAGATAAACAACAAGATTTCAGAAATGGACTGTGTCAGAAGGGCTGAGCAGCAGATTTAAAATGCAGCAAAACAGGATCAGTGGAATTGAAGCTAAACACTTGGATACAACTTGGAGGAAAACTCAGAAAAAAGAACAAAGAAAAATGAAGAGAAGCTGAAAGTTATGTGGGATACAATCAAAAGCAAACATTTTTGAGTGATTGGAATTCCAGAACAGGGGGAGAAAACAGAAAACATACAGAGGCTCATTGAAGAACTGCTGACAGAAAACTTTGCCAATATCATGAAAGATGAAAAGCTGACCATCTAAGAAGCACAATGAACCCCATAAAGGATAGACCCCAAAAGAAAATCACCAAGGCATATCATAATCACACTTACCAAAACCAAAGACAAAGAATCCTGGGAGCAGCTCATGAAAAACAAGAAGTCACATACAGAGGAGAGACAATAAGACTAAGCTCAGATTATTTGGCAGAAACCATGCAGGCAAGAAGGCAATGGGATGACACATATAAAAGCTTGAAAGAAAAAATTGCCAGCCAAGAATAATAAATATATCCTGCAAAACTCTCGTTCAGATTTCATGGTGAAATTAGGACATTTCCAGATAAACAGAAATCAAAGGAATATGTAAAAACCAAACCAAACTTACAAGAATTATTAAAGGGAGTGCTTCAATCTGAGAAAAAACAACTTCAGCTCACAGGCTGAAGCTAGGACGCAGGATAGTAGCAGCCAGATAGCAACCTAGGAAATGAACTCTCATGGACTATCCAAAACCAAAAGAAATACAACAGGAAATCAGAGCAGTTAATCTGTAAATGACAACAACATCAGAACAATAAAAGAGGGAGTAAGTGGTGTAGGTATAGAACCTTCTAATGGAGAGGAAGACACAGCGATATGAAGTAATAATAGAATGCTTCAAACTTAGAAAGGTAAGGGTAAATTTCATGGTAACCACAAAGAAAGTTAACAAACATACTCATAAAAATAAAGAGGAAAAAGATAAAGTCTCAGCAAAAACAAAACCTACAAAAACAAAAGAAATGGAAAAAAAAATCCACAAACAAAAGTAATTCAGCACAGGAGAGTAAGAAGAACAAAGAAAACGTCAGCACCACAAAAAAAAAATGCACTACAAAAAGACTGCAACAAACTCACAGCTATCAATAATTAAACTGAATGCAAATAGACTCAATGCACCCATAAAAAGATGGAGAGTGACAGAATGGATGAGAAAGCAGGATCCATCAATATGCTATCTACAAGAGACACACCACAGAAACAAAGATGTAAATTTATTAGAACTCAAATGTTGGAAAAAAATATACAAACCTAATCACTACCAAAAAAGAGCAGGAGAGGCAATTTTAATCTCAGATAAAATAGACTTTAAAACAAAATCCACCATAAAAGACAAAGAAGGAAACTATATAATGATTAAGGGGACGATCCATCATGAAAACATAACCATAATAAACATCTACACACCCAATGACAGAGCTCCAAAATACATAAAACAAACTCTAACAACTGTGAAAAGAGAAATTGACA
>NW_004444066.1:3175794-3222206 GCF_000243295.1 Trichechus manatus latirostris | reverse complement strand
AATTCTAACTCACAAAAGGAAGACCAGATTTACTGGCCTAAAGGAGACTGGAGAAACCCCAAGAGTATGGCCCCTAGACACCCTTTTAGGTTAGTGGTGAAGTCACTTCCGAGGTTCACCTTTCAGCCAGGGAGTGGACAGCCCCATAAAGCCAAATGGGACTAATGAGGCACAGCTGTCCAGGGATAAGGGCTGGCAGAAGGGGACAGGAAAGCTGGTGATAGGGAACCCAAGGTTGAGTAAGGATAGTGTTGATGTGTTGTGAGCTTGTTAACCAATGTCATAAAACAATATGTATACTACTGTTTCATGAGAAACTATTTGTTCTGTAAACCTTCACCCGAAGTATAATAAAAAAGTAAATAAAAAAATTTTCATGCAATAGGCACAATGTATTTTATAATTTAGCCACTACCATCTCCCACTTCATACCCAGGTCACATCCTCCTTCCATCACACCAAAAATAATCTTCAAAATGAATTTCATTTCCCGTCTAATTTGATAATTTCACTACATATGTAATATATGTGTGTGTGTGTGTATATACATATATATATATATTTCTTTGTTTATGTGGGTAAGTCAAAAAGTATTGCTACTAGGGTTCACATGCACAGGTTTATTCCAAGGAAAACATGTTTAAACCTGTCTCTGTGATCAGTGGATGGCTGCAAACAAGTTCTCTCAGTAGTACATTGTCTTAGTCTTGTTAGAGTGCCTTCAAAAAAAAGAATACATTTTTTGCCATGGAAAAAAATGATTTTGAAGTCAGGGCTAATATCAAATTTTTAACAAAACTCAAGTGGACACCTTCTCAAATCATTGAAGCTTTTCAACAAGGTTATGGGAATGCTAACCCACATAAAACAACATTTTTTAGATGGATTAAACATTTTAAGGAAGGTAGGGAAGATCTCAAGATGAACCAAGAGAGAGAAGACTGGTTAGTAGGTTATGGTGACTTTTTTTTTTTTTTTTTGAGATTCCAAAAGGATAGATTTTCTTGAAGGACACAGGACAATCACAGGGGCTTATTATGAAAAACTTTTAGGAAAATCTAAAGCTGCATTGGTGAGAAAAAGGCCAGGAAAGTTGCACCAAGGAAGTTTTTTTCCCATCACGACAATGCTCCTGCTCATGCTTTGAGAGTATTAAGGATTGTCCTAAGAGAATTTTGTTAGGAAACCTTACTTCATCCACCCTGCAGCCCTGATCTTGCCCCTTCAGACTTCTTTTTGTTCCCAAAACTCAAAGAACATTTAAAAGGAACACTATTTGAGTCCCTTGAGGATGCAAAAACTGCCGTTTTGACATGGTGTAAATCAAAGAGCACAGAATTCTTCAGGGAAGGGTTAGAGAGATGGAAACTCCACCCTCAGAAGTATATAGACCTAGAAAGAGAATATGCCAAGAAACAATAGCTTCACATTTTGATATTTTTGTTTAATAAAGGTTTCTCTGATTTTGTAGCAATAGTTTTTCACTTACTCTCGGTCTTACTTATCTAGTGCTGCTATAACAGAAATACACAAGTAGGTGGCTTTACCAAAGAGAAATTTATTCTCTCACAGTTTAGGAGGCTAGAAGTCCAAATTCAGGGCACCAGCTCCAGTGGAAGGCTTTCTCTCTGTTGGTTCTGGGGGAAGATCCTTGTCATCAATCTTCCCCTGGGTCTAGAGACTCTGAGCACAGAGACCCTGGGTCCAAAGGACGTGTTCCCCTCCTGGTTCTTCATTCTTGGTAGTAGGAGTTCCCTCTCCTCTCTGCTCCCTTCTCTCTTTTATATCTCAAAAGAGATTGACTCAAGATATAACATAATCCTGTAGATTGAGTCCTGCCTCATTAACATAACTGCCTCTAATCCTGCCTCATTAACCTCACAGAGGTTAGGATTTACAACACATAGGATAATCACATCAGATCACAAAATTGTGCACAACCACACAATACTGGAATCACGGCCTAGCCAAGTTGATACACATTTTTCGGGAACACAATTCAATCCATAACACCCTCGTATGCATAAACAGATGATGTAGATATAGATATACAGATATAGACACAGAAACAGATCAGATATACATACACTTCTCTTGTGGCTGAATAATATTTTATTAGATGAATATATCACATATTATTAATCCATTCATCTGTTAATGGACACTTGGATTGTTAGTACCTTTTGGCTATTGTGAATAATGCTGCCATGAACATTGGTGTACAAATATCTGTTGGTGTGTATACATTCAAGTCTTTTGGACTTTTATGAGGAACTACCAAACTGTTTTCTACAGTTGCTGCACCATTTTACATTCCCTCCAGTAATAAATCAGCGTTCCAATTTCTCCATATCCTTGCTGTTATGAATTGAATGTGTCCCCTAAAAATATGTGTTGTAAGTCCTAACCCCTGTACCTGTGGGTCACTATGAGTCGGAATCAACTCAATGGCACTGGTTTTGGTTGTAATCCCATTTGGGAATAGTGTTTTCTTTGTTATGTTAATGAGGCCATATCAGTGTAGGTTGTGTCTTAAGCCAATCACTTTTGATATATAAAGGGAGCAGATTACGCACAGAGACAAGCAAGCCAAAATAGGGCAGACAGACACCACATGGAGGATGTCAAGGAATACCAAGAACGCTGGAGAAGCTGAGACAAAGATTGCCTTTACAGCAGACAGAGAGAAGCTTCCCCTAGAACCAGTTCCCTAAATTTGGACTTCTAGCTTCCTCAACTGTAAGAAAATAAATTTTGGTTTGTTAAAGCCACCTACTTGCGGTATTTTTTATAGCAGCACTAGCAAACTAAAACATTTGCCAAATTTCTTATTTTCTATTTTTCTAATAATAGCCATGCTAATTGGAGAGAAGTAGTAATTTATTGTGGTTTTGATTTACTTTTCCCTAATGATTAGTAGAGTTGACATTTGAGATTATTGACGTTTGTATATCTTTGGAGAAAGATCTATGCTAGTCCTTTGATTGGGTTGTCTTTTTGTTGTTGAGTTATAGGAGTTGTTTACATATTCTGGATTTTAAACTCTTATCAGATATATGGTTGCCTAGTATTTGCTCCCATTCTGTAGGTAGTCTCTTTACTTTCTTGAAAATTCCTCCAGTGCACAAAAGTTTTTAATTTTGATGAAGTCTGATTTCTTCATTTTGTCTTTTGTTGCTCATGCATTTGCCATCATATCTATGAATAGGTTCTGAAAGTAGGTCCAGTTGTGATTTGTTTTAAGAGTTTTATGGTTTTAGTGCTTGTATTTAGGTCATTGAACCATTTTGAGTTAATTTTCATATATGGTGTGAGGTATGGATCCAACATCATTTTTTTTTGCATGTAGATGTCCAGTTGTCTCAATATGACTTATTGAAGAGACTATTCATTGTCCATAAATGGACTTGGCACCCGTGTTGAAAATTAACTGACTAAAGGTCGCCATGAGTCGGAATCAACTTGACGGCAACTAACAACAACAAAGATGCGTAAGTTTATTTCTGAACTCTCAATTCCACTCCATTTATCTATATGTCTATTCTTATACTACATTCTTTTGATTAATACAGCTTTATAGTACATTTTGAAGTCATGAAGTGTGTGTCCCCTTACTTTGTTCTTGTTTTTCAAGATTGCTTTGGATATTTAGAGCCCCTTGCAATTCCATATAAATTTGAGAATTGTTTTTTTCATTTCTGTAAAAAAAAAAAAAAAAAAGACTGCTGGAATTTTTATAGAGATTGTGTTAAAGCTATAGATCACTTTGGGTAGTGTTGAGGCCCATGATTACTAATTCTATGTGTCAGTTTGGCTAGGCTTTGGTTCTTAGTTCTTTGGCCAAATGCTAGTCTAGTTGCTGTTATGGAGGAGTCACTTGTGTTCCTTTACACCAGTAGTGAACAATTTGAAAAGAAAATGAAGAAAATAATTCCATTTATGATAACATCTAAAAGAACAAAATACCTAGCAATAAATTTAAGGTGAAAGACTTATACACTGAAAACTATAAAACATAGCTGAAAGAAGTTAAAGAAGTTTGGCTTTCCCCCAAGATAGTGATGTGAGTTGAGGCTTGTCTCAATAACCCCCTCAACAATTATAATGGAAAAAAAAAAAAAAAAACACTAACAAGGAAATAAAATTGCGACTACAGAACCCTTAAAATGAACACAAAAATGTAAAACAAGCTCTGAACTGAAAGAAACAAAGCAGCAACAAGGTAATAAGTTTTATTTATTTTTTTTTCTCTTCCTGTTGTCTGGGAAACCTGACAGGCTAACACCATCTGCAGTGAAGCAGGAACCTGTGGCTGTGAGGACTTGCCTCCTGTCATGGATTGAATTGTGTCCCCCCAAAATATCTGTCAACTTGGCTAGGTCATGATTCCCAGTATTGTATAATTGTGTAATCTGATGTGATTTCCTTATGTGTTGTAAACTGTCACTATGATGAGGTAATATGTGATCTCCTAATGAATTGTAAACTTTATCACCATGATGAGGTTATACTGATGATGTCTACAAGATTGGATAGTGTCTTAAGCCTATCTCTTTTGAGATATAAAAGAGAGAAGTGAGCAGAGACACATGGGAACCTCATACCACCAAGAAAGCAGAGTGCATCCTTTGGACCTGAGGTTCCTGCGCAGAGAGGCTCCCAGACCAAGGGAAGACTGTTGACACGGACCTTCCTCCAGAGCCCATGGAGAAAGCATTCCCCTAGAGCTGATGTCTTGCGTTTGGACTTGTAGCCTACTGGACTGTGAGAAAATAAATTTCTCTTTGTTAAAGCCACCCACTTGTGGTATTTCTGTTATAGCAGCACTAGATGACTAAGATAGCTCCTAAATAGAGATAGACCTTGAAAAGAAGCAGACAAAAAAAAAAAACATTGCCACCCAGTGGATTTCCACTCATAGTGACCCTATAGGACAGAGTAGAACTGCACCAGAGGATTTCCAAGGAGTGGCTGGTGAATTCAAACTGCCAAACTTTTCATTAGCAGGCAAGCTCTTAACCACTTCAGCACCAGGGCTCCAAGAGGCAGGCAGTGAGCTACAAATACAATCAGTGAGGCCTGCTCCCTAACAGCAGAGGGAAGGCCATAAAGCTTGGCTTTTGCTGAGGCTCTGCTGCCTTGGGGACTTCATATCAGTAACTTGGCAACCAGAGGAATGGGGAAAGCTCAGTCTCAAAAGGAAAAGGGAGGGTTTCACTCTACCCCCACCTTGGGCTAGTCAGGGAGAGAGAGAGAAAAAAAAAAACATAAAAAAAGACTCATTAAACTACATAGATGTAATTAATAAACTGAATTCTCAGCCTGCCTTCAGAGGCTTGAAACTCTCCCAGTGAAAAAAAAATAAGAAAAAGGGCTGGAGAGCCATGCCCAAAACAAAACACATACATCATGTGAAAAGATTATATGATTTACCTAGAGGATTTGAAGTGACATTGGATGCTTGTATCAATTCAGGAAGAGGAAAGGCTGCAAACAACACCCCTCCCCCAGAACAAAAAAGAGTTTCTCCTCTCCTCATGGCTGTGGAAACACACAATCTACACAGAAATTCTGAAAAAAGTCTTGGTAAGTGCTGGAAGTACCATAAGGCTAAAGCGACCTCTACTGGAATTTAGAGGTAAAAGGGGGAAAAAACAATGGGAAAAAGGAGAATCTGAAACCCAGAACCACCTTGTAAATTATTCAAATGCCCCAGGTATAACAAACAATTGTAAAACATACTAGAAAGCAAGAAAAGATGGCCCAATTAAAAGAACAGCATGAAGAAGCAGAAATCACTCCCATGGAAGCAAGGATACTTAAAAAAAAAAAAAAAAAGATGACATTCAGAAAACAAATTTAAATATGTTCAAAGAATTCAAAGATCATACAAATAAAAAATTAGTTGGGATCATAAAACATTATAAGAATCTTAAAAATCAGATAGAAACATAAAAAAGAAACAGAGACACTGGATTTGAGGAACAAAATAACTGAACTGAAAATGCAAGGAATACAACACTAGACTAGAGTGAGCAGAAGAATGATTAATTGAACTAGAGGCTAAAACAACTGAACTTACTGAATCACAAAAGAAAGAAGAGAAGAGAAAAAAGAAAATTGAGCGAAGCCAAATGGAACTTGGGATATGATCAAGAGAACCAATTTCAATATTATGGGAAATCCAGAAGGTAAAGAAAGAAACAAAGGAACAGAAATAATATTTAAGAAAATTATGGCAAAAAACTTTCCAAATCTGAGTAAGGAAATGAACATGCAAATCCAAGAAGCTTGGAAAACTCCAAGTAGAGTGAATTCAAAGGGGTCTTCATAAGACACATCATAATCAAATTCCTAAAGAGCAAAGACAAGGAAAGAATCTTGAGAGCAGCAAGAGAAAAATGCAAAACAGCTCAGTTAATTGGCCTAATAACATGTTTAGTGCTTCTGTTTTGCCTAATAGTTTGTAGCACAGTGCCTGAGGTCTTAAAAGCTTGCAAGTGGCCATCCAAGGCACAACAATTGGTCTCTATTTACCTCGAGCAACAGATGAAGAAGGCAAGTTAGGAATAAGAGAAGAATATAGAATGTGTGGCTAATTGCCTCCATGAACAACTGTCTCTTTTGCCATAAGACTAGAAGAACTGGATGGTGCCTGGCTACCATTACCGAACATCTTGATCAAGGATTCTATAGAAAAACCCTGATCAAAATGGAGAAAATGCAGAACAGAATTTAAAAGTCTCATGGACTCCAGACTTTCTGGAGCCATGGAAGCTGGATGAATCCCTGAAGCTATTGCCCTGAGATAATTTTTAAACCTCAAACCAAAAATATCCCCTGAAGTCTTCTTAAAACCAAACAATATTCTAGCTTAACATCAATAAAAGTCTGCCTTGAGCATTATGCTCTTTTAAGAACTATCTATATGGGATCAAAATGACAACAGTCGTTCAAAAGATTAGATCGAAATTTAGGGGGCAGTGAGTTTATGTCAGTGAGGGAGGAACAACTCAGAAAAGGAGGGTGATAATGGTTGCACTACTCAAAGAATATAATCAATGACATTGAATTGTACATATAGAAACTGTTGAATTGATGTATGTTTTGCTGTGTATATTCTCAACAACAACAAAATAAATTAAAAAATTAATAGTATATAAAGGGTTTTTAATAAGATTAAATGCCAACTTCTCTACAGAAACCTTAGAGGCCAGGAGGCAATGGAAAACACTGAAAGAAAAGAAGTGTCAACCAAGAATTCTTTATCCAGCAAAAGTATCCTTCAAAACCAACGGTGTATTCAAAACATTTCCAGACAAGCAAAAGTTGTGGGAATTCATTACTACCAGACCTGCCTTGCAAGAACTACTAAAGAGTGTCCTTCAAGTGGAAAGGAAAGAATACTAAACAACTATCTGATCCAGAACACAGGGAAGAAAACTAAAAAATAAAAGTAATGGCACAGGTAATGAAAAGGCCTGTTGTGGGGTATTTTCAGTGGGTAACTTCACTCATTATGTGCTACAAGCTTCATATCATCAAATGTATAAGAAATAAGTGCAAACTTAGTCTACCAGACACAGAATGTATAATGATACGAAAACTGATACAATAACAGAGATGGGGGAGGGAAGAAAGACTTAGGACTAGAATTTAAGAAATTAAAATAGTCCTAAATAGATGCAAAGATATTCTGTGTTCATGGACTGGAAGACTTGATATTATTAAGATGTCAATATTATCAACAGACTCAATGTAATTCTTATCAAAATCCCAAGAGCCTTTTTCTGCAGAAAAGGAAAAGCTAATCAAATTCATATGGAATTACAAAAAGCCCTAAATAGATAAAACAGTCTTGAAAAAGAAGAATAAAGTGGAAAGACTCACAGTCTTTGATTTCAAAAATTACTACAAAGCTACAGTAATCAAAACACTCGTACTGGCATAAGGATAGATATATAGACAAGTGGAATAGAATAAACCCATACATCTATGGCCAATTGATTTTGACAAGAGGAATGAGTAGTCTCATCAACAAATGGTGCTGTCCAAGTGGATTGCTACCTGCAAAAGAATGAAATTAGACATCTTACCTCTCACCATATGCAAAAATTAATTCAAAATGGATCAATAACTTAAATTCAAGTGTTAAAACGATGAAATTCCTATAAGAAAATATAAGGGTAAAGCTTCAGCACCTTCTTTTTGGCAATGGATTCTTAGCTATGACACCAAAAGCACAAAAAACAAAATAAAAAAATTAGGTATATTGCACATCATCAAAATTTAAAACTTATGTGTATCAAAGGACATTATTACAAAAGTGAAAATACAACTTACAGGATGGGAGAAAATATCTGGAAATCATATCTCTAATAAGCGCTTAATATTCAGAAAATGTAACGAACTCTTACAACTCAACAACAAAAAGACAACTCAAATTTTTTAAATGGGTGAAGAATTTTAATACTTTTCTCCAAATAAGATATATAAATGGTCAGTAAGCACAAGAAAAATATTCAGCCTCTTTGGTCATTAGGGAAATGCAAATCAAAACGACTGTGAGATACAATTTCACTTACACAAGGAGGACTGTTATCAGAAAAATGAAAAACAGCAAGGGTTGGTAAGGATGTGGAGAAATTAGAGCCCTTGAAAAACTGCTTTTGGGAATGTAAAGTGATACAGATGCTGTAGAAAACAGTTTGACAGTTCCTCAAAATGTTAAACATAGAACTACTAACTAGTCCAGTAATTCCACTCTTATATACCCAAACAATTGGAAAGCAGGAACTCAAACAATTATTTGTACAACAATTTTCATTGCAGCTTTATTCACAATAGTCAAAAGCTGGAAACAATTCAGGTGTCCTTCAGTAGGGATGAATGGATAAATGAAATATGGTATATACATACAAAGTAGTTTTGTTCCACTATAAAGACAAATGAAATTCTGATACATGTCACGAAATGGATGAAACTTGAAAATATGCTCAGCAAAATGGTGAACACAAAAGAACATGTATTATATAAACCCACTTACATAAAATGTCTAGAATAGGCAAATCCATGAAGACAAAAGAAGATAAGTGGTTACCAGGGGTTGGTGGAAGAGGTAGATAGGAAATTGGAGTTCATGCCTAGGATATTAATCTTCAAGCATTCCGTTACATTTTTGATAACTTCCAATTTTCCTTGATTCATTCTTTATACATTCCATGTTCCAATTACTAATGGATGTTTGCAGCAACCTACGATACATAGATGACACAATCTTGCTCGCTGAAAAGAGAAAAAGACTTGAAGCACTTACCGATGAAGATCAAAGACTACAGCATTTAATATGGATTACAATTCAACATAAAGAAACAAAAATCTTTACAACTGGACCAATAAGCAACATCATGAGAAACGGAGAAAATATTGACATTGTCAAGGATTTCATTTTATTTGGATCAATAATCAACACCATGGAAGCAGCAGTTAAGAAATCAAACAACATATTGCATTGGGCAGATGGGCTGCAAAAGATCTCTTTTAAGTGTTAAAAATCAAAGATGTCACTTTGGTGACTATGTTATGCCTGACCCAAATCTTGGTGTTTTCAACTGCCTCACACGCATGCAAACATTAGACAATGAGAAAGGAAGATCAAAGAAGAATTGATGTATTTGAGTTGGAATCGACTGAACAGCACCTAACAACAACAAGAACACAGCTGCAATAATCAAAATAATATGGTATTGTGGAGAGTTATATCAATGGAACAGAATATAGAACACACAAATATACCCACTGACATTGATGCAAAAACAATTCAGTGGAGGAAGTGTGGCCTTTTCAACACATGATGCTTAAACAATTGGACATGAATAATCAAATAATGAATATCAAGCTAAAATTCACAGGGTATTAAATTAAAATGGAACAGATTGAAAAGTAAAAAGTAAAACTATAAAACTTTTTAGAACACAGGAATACCTTTTTGTACCCTAGGGTTACACAGAGTTCTTAGACGTTATGCAAAAGCATAATTCTTAAAATAATAAATTCATAAATTAACTTCAAATAAAAAAATGTGCTTTGTGAAAGACCCTGTTAAGTGGATGAAATGACAAGCCACAGAGCTGTAAATCGAAATCTGAAAAAGGATTTGTATCCAGAAGAAGCTGTCTTTAAACTCTACAATAAAAATACAGTCGCAAGTAGATATATAAATGGCAAATAAGCAGATGAAAAGAAGTTCAATATCACTAGCCATAATGAAAATGCAAATTAAAACCAGAGTCACAATACACCTAGTAGAATGACATAAAAAAAAAAAAACCCACCAATAGTACCTAATGTTGACAAGGATGAGAAAGGGATTGATCTGTCATACGTTTGGAATTTACAGTTACTCTAAAAGTAAGTTTGGAAATTTCTTTAAAAGTTTTATATATAAACTTAGCATAAAACCCACAAATTGCACCCCTGGGCATTTACCCTATAAAAGTAAAAATGTAGATTCACACAAAATCCTGGATATGAATCTTCTTTGCAGTTTTACTTAGAATAGCCCAAATTTGCAACAGAAGCAAATGTCCTTCATTGGGTAACTGGATAAACAAACCACGGTCCATCCATACGATACACTACTGCCCAGTAATAAAGAGGACTAGACACACAAAATGTTGGAGGGATAGTAGGTGCATTACGATGAAGGAAAAAAAAGTCATTCTCAAAATGTTACTTTGCATTTCTATTTATTTAACATTCTCCAAGTGACAAAATGTTAAGGATGAAGAAAAGAGAGTGAATGCCAGAGGTTATGGTTGGGGAGAGCGTATGAGTATAAATGAGCTAAAAGAAGGGAGTATTTTTGCAGTGATAGAATAGTTCTGCATCCTCATTATAGTGGTGGTTACATGAATTTGTAAATATGACAACATTTCATATAATTATACATAAAAATAGATTGCATTTAAAAATTATAGAAGTGTACTTCTATAAAAGTTTACTTTTACTGTGTGCAAATTATAATTCAATAAACCTGAAAACTAATTTTTAAAAGACTGTCATGGATTGAATTGTGTCCACCAAAAATCTGTGTCAACTTGGCTGGACCATGCTTCTCAGTAATTTGGCAGTCATATGATGTTGTGATCACTTCCATGATAAGATTTGATATTATGTGATCACCTCCATGATGGGATCTGCTGTGAGTAGTCAATCAGTTGAAAGGAAATTTCTTTGGGTGTGTGACCTACATGGAATATAAGTGGATATTATGGCAAGCTTTGTGAGCCTTTGTTCATTCTGGATCCTGCAGGTGGCTCCTGTTCATCTAACCTCTGGTTCTCGGGACTTGAGCTAGCAGCTTACCTACAGGCTTGCCTGCCGACCTTGGAATTCTTCAATCTTCACAGCCTGTGAGCAAGAGCCCTGCTCTCCAACCTGTCAATCTTGGGTTCACCAGCCCCTGTGGCTATGTGAATCAGGAGAAGCCTCTATCCTGACCCATGAACTTGGAAAGTTACAGCCTCTACCACCATGTGAGCCATTTCCTTGATATAAATCTCTCTCTCTATATATATATATATATATGTATATATATATATATATATATATACATGCTTTACTGGTTTTGTTTCTCTAGAGAACCCAGCCTAAGACAGTCATCTTCTTTAATAATTGCATTTCTTGATTTCCTGTACTCAGTTCTGGCAGTATATTTCTATGTCTTGAATAAAAATAACACTATTTTTTGTTAGAAGAATAGGATTAATAACCTCTAGGCCTGCTGAGTATAATTGCATAAGTTTATGTAAATATGGTCACCCAGCATTGTGGTCCTTCACAACTTAAAAATGTTTCCAAGCACTTTGGGATCTTTCAATGAAGATTATGTCCCAAAGATTTTCAAGTAGAACATCCTTTAGTCTTTTGATTTTTGGTCTATTTTTTAGTCTTTTGTTTATTAGCAATTCACACTTGGATGATTGGATGACTCCTATCGTTGTTGTTGTTAGGTGCCATCCAGTCAGTTCTGACTCATAGACAAAGCATGTACAACAGAACAAAACACTGCCTGGTACTGTGCTATCCTCACAGTGGCTGATGTGTTTGAGCCCATTGTTGCAGCCACTGTGTCAATCCATCTCGTTGAGGTTTCCCTCTTTTTCGATGATTCTCTACCTTACAAAGCATGATGTCCTTTTCCAGTGACTGGTCCCTCCTGATAACATGTCCAAACTATGTGAGACGAAGCCCCATCATCTTAGCTTCCAAGTACTCTGGCTGTACTTCTTCCAAGACAGACTTGTTAGTTCTTCTGCCAGTCTATGATATAGCCAATGTTCTTCACCAACACCATAATTCAAAAGCATCAATTCTTCTTCTGTCTTCCTTATTCATTGTCCAGCTTTCACATGCATATGAGACTATTGAAAATACCATGGCTTGGGTCAGACGCACCTTAGTCTTCAAAGTGACATCTTCGCTTTTCAGCACTTTAAAGTGGCCTTTGCAGCAAATTTGCACAATAAAATACGTCCTTTGATTTCTTGACTGCTGCTTCCATGGTCGTTGATTGTGGATCCAAGTAAAATGATATCCTTGACAACTTCAATATTTTCTGCATTTATCATGATATTGTTTATTGATCCATTTGTGAGAATTTTTGTTTTCTTTATGTTCAAGTGTAATCCATACTGCAGACTGTAGTCTTTGATCTTCATCAATAAGTGCTTCAAGTCCTCATCACTTTCACAGTAAGCAAGTTTGTGTCATCTGCATATTGCAGGTTGTTAATGATGCCGCGTTCTTCTTCATATAGTCCAGCTTCTTGGATTATTTGCTCAGAATACAGATTGAATAAGTATGGTGAAAGGATACAACCCTCATGCACACCTTTCCTGATTTTAAACCACGCAGTATCCCCTTGTTCTGTTGAAACAACTGCCTCTTGGTTTACGTACAGATTCTGCAAAAGCATAATTAAGTGTTCTGGAATTGCCATTCTTCACAATGTTATCCATAATTTGTTATGATCCACATAATTGCATGCCTTTGCACAGTTAATAAAACACAGGTAAACACCTTTCTGGTATTCTCTGCTTTCAGCCAAGATCCGTCTGACATCAGCAATGATATTCCTTATTCCACATTCTCTTCAGAAGCTGGCTTGAATTTCTAGCAAATCCCTGTCGATGTACTGCTGCAGTTGTTTTTGAATTATATTTAGCATAAGTTTATTTGCGTGTGATATTAACGATATTGTTCAATAATTTCTGCATTCTGTTGGATCACCTTTCTTTGAAATGGGCATAAATATGGAACCCTTCCAGTCAGTTGGCCAGGTAACTGTCTTCCAAATTTCTTGGCATAGATGAGTGAACACTTCAGAATTGCATCCATTTGTTGAAACATCTCAATTGATATTCTGTCAAATCCTGGAGCCTTGTTTTTTGCCAATGCCTTCAGTGCAGCTTGGACTTCTTCCTTCAATACCATCAGTTCTTGATTATATGTTACCTCCTGAAATGTTTGAATTGTAGATCAATTCTTTTTTTGGTGCAGTGACTCTGTGTATTCCTTTCATCTTCTTTTGATGCTTCCCGAGTAGTTCAATATTCTGCCCATGGAATATTTCAAAATTGCAACATGAGGGTTGAATTTTTCTTCAGTTCTTTCAGCTTGAGAAATGCTGAATGTGGTCCTCCCTTTTGGTTTTCTAACTCCAGGTCTTTGCACTTTTCATTATAATACTTTACTTTGTCTTCTCGAGCCACCCTTTGAAATCTTCTGTTCGCTGTTTTATTTCATCATTTCTTCCATTCGCTTTAGCTACTCTACATTCAAGAGCAAGTTTCAGAGTCTTTTTAATGACCTTTTGCTTTCTTCATGTATGATGTCCTTGATGCCATCCCACAATTTCTCTGGTCTTCTGTCATTAGTGCTCAATGTGTCAAATCTTTTCTTGAGATGATCTCCAAATTCAGGTGGAATATACTCTAGGTCATATTTTGGTTTTCGTAAACTTATTTTAATTTTCTTCAGTTTCAACTTCAACTTGTATATGAGCAATTTACTGTCTGTTCCACAGTTGGCCCCTGGCATTGTTCTGACTGATGATATTGAGCTTTTCCATCATCACTTTCCACAGATGTAGTCAATTTGATTCCTGTATTTTCCATCTGGTGAAGTCCACATGTGTAGCTACCGTTTATGTTGTTGAAAAAAGGTATTTGCAATGAATAAATCACTGGTCTTGCAAAATTCTATCATGAGCTCTCCAGCGTCGTTTCTATCACCAAGGCCATGTTTTCCAACTACAGATCCTTCTTCTCTGTTTCCAACTTTTGCATTCCAATCACCAGTAATTATCAATGTTCTTCTTCTGGCACTATATTAGACAATGTTCTGCTGCCATTCATAAGTTTTTCACTGACCAATTTTTTTGGAAGTAGACCACCAGGTCCTTCTTCCTAGCCTGTATTAGTCTGGAAGCTCTGTTGAAACCTGTCCACCATGGGTGACTCTGCTGGTATTTGAAATACTGGAGGAGTAGCTTCCAGCATCACAGCGAGCGACCATAGTATGACAAATTGACAGATGCATGGCGGTGACTCCTATTAATTTGTTCATTAGGCCAAATAACACAGTCATCTTTACTTCAATGATTTGTCGTCACTCTATTAATTTCTGAAATAATTTTAGCCATTTATAATCTTAAGCATAAAATGACAGCAAACTGTTATGTGCTGAATTGTGTTCCTCATAATGATATGTGGAAATATAATCCCCACTACCTGTGAATGTAACCTTATTTGGAAATAGGGTCTTTACAGATATAATTATATTAGGATGAGGTCATTAAGGTGTGTCCTAATTCAATATGACTGGTACCTTTATAAGAAGAGGGAAATGTCATGTGAAGATAAAAAATTTCTGTGGTACTCTGTTATGGAAACCTTACAAAGCTAACACAGATTTTGGTACCATGAAATTGGGTGCTGCTGTAACACATACCTAAAAATGTGGAAGTCGTTTCAAAATTGGATAATGAATAGAGGCTGAAAGAGTTTTGTGGTGCTTAGTAGAAAAAGCCTAGATAGCTTTGAAGAGACCATTGATAGAAATATGTACATCGAAGGTGCTTCAGTTGAGATCTCAGACCCTCCAGTGTCTAAGAAGAAACATGATATTCAGAACTGAAGGAAAGGCAATCATTGTTACAAGGTAGCAGAGAAATTTATTTGAGTATGTTCTACTGTTTTGTGGAAAGTAGAACTTGCAAGCAATGAACTTGGATATTTAGCTGAGATTTCCAAAAATATATGGAAGGCACAGCGCGGCTTTTCCTTGCTGATTATAGTAAAATGTGAGATGAAAAATATAGACTGAAGAAGGAATTTTAAGCAAAAAGGAACTAGCTCTTGAAAATTTAGAAATTTTTCAGCCTATCCAGATAGTGTACACTGAAATTTACACCAATGTGTGGCTGAAGAACATTTGCCAGAGAGATTAGGTATGTGACTTACGGATCCAATCAAACATCTCAGCAGAAGTCAGAAACAGAGATAGAGTTATCAAGGAAAGATGTATGGAGGGCTTTCTTTTCTGATGGTTTGAACCTCTGTGAATTACACAGGAGTCTGACAAGCTTTTTAGAAGTTTGTTGTTGTTGTTTGCTGTCAAGACAATTTTCAACTCATAGTAACCCCATGTGATAGAGTAGAACTGCCCCATAGGATTTTCTAGGCTATAATCTTTATGGAAGCAGACTGCCAGGTCGTTCTCCAGCGGAGCCACTGAGTGGGTTCCAACAGCCAATCTTTTGATTAGCAGCCTAGCTCTTAACCGCTGTGCCACCAGCAAAACTGCTGTCAGCCTGGACTGAAAGGGACAGAGGTGGGATGAAATGAAGGAAGAATGACTTCAGAGGGCAGAGCCACAAACGCAGAGTCCAAAGAGGGCAGAGCCTCAGGCCCAGAGACGGGCTTATGGGACCCCTTCAGTTTGAGAGGAAGGGGCCACACTGCCCAGGTAGGTCCATTGGCCTGAGAGGGTGTGGCTGCTACCCCAGTGTGTTCAGAGGGCAGGGCCATCACTCTGGCAGGCAGAGAGGACAGAGCATCAAGCCACAGAGGATTATTTTCAGGACTTGAAAGCTAATATAATTTGCCCTGCTAGATTTTGTACTTGCTTGGAACCCATGACCTCATTTTTCTTTCCAATTTCTACCTTTTGGAAAGGCAATGTTTATCCTATGCCTGTCCCGCTATTGTATTTTGGAAGCAGATAATTTGTTTACCAGTTTCACAGGTCTGTGGACAGAGAGGAATTTTGCCGCAGGATAGACCAGACTCTCACCCATGCCTGACACAGATGATTTACAAGATGATACTTGGAACTTTTGAGGTATTATATTTAGATGAGGTTTTGGACTTAGAGTTGATGCTAGAATGGGTTAAGATTTTCAAAGATATTGAAATGGGGTGAAGGTATTGTGCTTATGAGAAAGACATGAATATTAGGGGCCATAGGGAGAACTATTAAGGCTTGAATTATGTTCCCCAAAAGTTATGTTCAAGTCCTAACCCTCCAATACCTGTGAATGTGACCTAATTTGGAAATAGAACTTTCCAGATGTAATCAAGTTAAGATGAGGTCATTAGGGTGGACTCTAATCCAACATGACTGATGTCCCTATAAGAAGAGGAAAATGTTATGTGACTACAGAGACACACAAGTGGAGAATGTTATGTGATGACGGAGACAGAGACTGAAGTGCTGTAGCACTTCACCAAGGATGGCCAGCAGAACAGGCAAACCACCATAAGCTAAGAAGAAACAAGGAAGGAGTCTCCTTTCTTCCAGATTTAAAGGGAGAATGGCTCTAACTACCAATTGATTTTGAACTTCTAGCCTTCAAAACTGTGAGACAATAAATTTCTGTTGTTTTAAGCCACGGATTTTGTGGTACTTTGTTACAACAGTCCTATAAATCTAATAAATATGCTATGTGCCGTCAAGTGATTTTTTAATAGAATTTTATTTCCTTAAAATGTTGTATGGGTTACAAGGATAATGTCATGGTGTAGAGCAAATAACATTTGGTTAAAACATAAGTTTTTTTTTTTAACTGGACAAGTTGAGTTAGATTGTCCTTGTCTAGATACATTTGAGTTGGGGTTTGCTCAAGGCATCTCTTAAGGCAGAGTATATGATCTTTGTATAAGTGTTCTGAAAGCAACTAAAGGCAAAAAGAAATTTGGTGGTGACCAAAAAAAAAGGACAATGGAGAAACAAGAAGCTGGGTACAGGGAAAGTGGGCAGGTGCTTTTCTTGGTCTTGGTCATTATATGCTTACCTTAAGCAATTTTATACTCCCCAAATCTCTGGAATCTGTAATCCATTGTGATTACATAATTTATAGTGACCATATCTTTGAAGGAGCTCTGGTGGCGCGGTGGTTAAGAGCTCAGCTGCTAACCAAAACATTGGCAGTTCAAATCCACCAGTCGCTCCTTGAAAACCCTATGGAGAAGTTCTACTCTGTCCTGTAGTGTTGCTATGAGTCAAAATCGAGTTGACAGCAATGGGATTTTTTGTTTGTTTGTTTTTTATATCCTCGAAACAACTTTGATCACTCAGATTTTAAAAAAAAGTTCATTTTTCCGAACTTCTTTACTCTTTTTTGAATTTCTCCTTTAAGACACTAAACACCTCATTCTTTGATACATGGTTCACTGTAAGACTGTAAATTCCTCAGAGGCACTCAGATTAGTTCCATACGCACAGTTAATTTACTTATACTTGTTGGATAAATGGAATATATTATTTTGTGCAAGATTCTCAGGTATATGGTAATCCAGAGGCATTTACAATTATATATGATGAGGAGAGTTTGCAATGACAATAACTACTTAAAAATTAACAATAAACTATCACTAAAAAAAGATGTGGAGAAGCTGGAACCTGGGTACATTACAGAGGGGAATATAAAAAGGCACAGCCACTTTGGAAAACTGTTATGCAGGTTCTTAAATTTTTAAACATACAATTGCCATATGATCTTTCTGTTCAACTTAATATTTGGCAATGAAAATAATGCATAAATTAATATATCAGTGTTTACTGAAGCTTTTTTTCATAGCCCTTTATAAAGAAAAAGATCATTCATTTGGCCAAGTGCATTTTTTTATAATGCGACTCTACAAATTAACATTCTAATAGATATGTTCCTTAAGGGGGACAATGGAGATGCTAAATGTATTAGTAAGCACCACATTGATTATACTTCAGATGTGAAAATATTTATTGAAAAGGACAGCATACCTGGCATAGAATGTGTTACAGATTGCTAGTTGTCTTCCAACAGTGAATCTACACTTCTGACATAAAATTTAAGGTTTAAATATTTGGGCACACAGCTACAGCACGTTTCTTACATCTGGAATGTGGAGAGAAATGAAGAAACATCTGAGACATTGTTACCTGCCATCCAGGGCTTCAGATCAGTTTGATTCGGTTCAAATGCCTGCTGAGAATTTGCATTTCCACCCTCAGACATACTGAATCAGAATCTACATTTTAACAAGTTCCTTAGGTGATTCTTACGTGTAATAAATTTTGAAATCCACTGTTCTAGTAATGTTTCTCAAAATTTGTCCTTAACCAGAAGCATTAGCATCGCCTGGAAACTTGTTAGAAATGCAAATTCTCAGCAGGGGTTCAAGCAGAACTAACCAGTTCGAAGCCCTGCTGCCTTCCCAGGACCACTCATCTACCTCTCAACTAAACTGTAAGCAAGCAAGAAAAATATATAATAAATTTCTCACACTCTCATAAAGCTTATATTATCCTTATATAGATCCTGAAATTCATTCACTTATAGACGTATCGTAGATCCAAAGCAGCGCTGGTAGTGCAGTGGTTAAGCACTTGGCTGCTAACAGAAAGGTCAGTAGTTCGAACCCATCCAGCAGCTCTGCAGGAGAAAAGACCTGGCAATCTGTTCCCATAAAGATTACAGCCTAGGAAACCCTGTGGAGAAGTTCTGCTCTGTCCTATAGGGTCACTATGAGTTGGAATCAACTCAACGGAACACAACAACGGAGTCTAAGTTAGTACTGCCTAACATTTGTGATCATAACATTAACCTGGATGCTTGTTAGAAATTCAACTTTCCAAACACCTTTCCTGGAGGTTCTAATTCTTTATGTCAGAAAAGAACCCAGATATCTGTCCTTTTTATAAACACACAAGTAATGTAATATGTGGTCAGCTTTGGAAAATATTTCTTTAATTATAGGTACTAAAGTATGCATTTGTGTTAAATCACTACTCAACAAAAAAAAAAAAAAAAAAAAAAAAAAAACAAAGGCATTTTAATAAAGATAACATCATTTAACATTTTATTAAGCAAAACATTTAGAATTTTAAATGTTATTAGGGTTTATGCTATCAAACATACAATTGGTGGTTTCTCAAACTGTCATTGAGTAATTGAACACTGAGAATCAAAACCCTGAAATTATAAGATCTTAGAAAGAACCATGAATATCCTGTATTCCATCCTGTGTTCTATAGAAGGATTCACCTGGTCTTCTAGGAATGAAGACTCTGATTATGAAATCTTTAGTTGGCTGTAGAATCCACCACAAAATGAGATCAAAGCAAAAGTCACAAGAATGTGTAGCTCCAGCAGAAAATCAGCATGTGCCATAATGAGCCAAAGTAAATTTTCTACCACTTTCACTGTAGACAGAATTATAGACAGAGAAAAAGAAATTACTAAAAGAACACATTAAACTCTCTGGGCTATTCACAAAGTTCTTTTCAATGAGGAGGATTTGAACACAGGACGGGATAGAGAATCTATGTTTCAATTCTACAAGCAGCTAGACCTTGCCTGATCCTCGATCCTACTCATAACTTCTCCCCACTGTGGGTCTAGTGGACCCTTCCTACTTACTTAGTCATGACAAAGTCTACAGACTAGATCAAAGAAAACAGAGAATATTAGGGATTGTGTAATCCAGGTCCTTTAAGAAGCAGACCCAATTTGGGGAGTAAATGTACAAAAATTTCTAAGAGGAAACACCTGTGAAAGAAAACAGGGAGGGAGGCAGGGAAGGCTGGCAGAGCCTTAACACGAACACCTTCAGAGTGTAGGAGATAAAGAAAGGAGTTCAGGCAGAAATGTCCTCAACTGCCCTGAACTCTATAAAGGTTTGGAGGGCTGTCACAGAGGTCAGGAGACAAAACTGACCATCAGAGGAGTCCTTGTGGCCCTTTGTGATAGATTTTAGAGTGCATTAGTTGGAGTCCTTGCTCATTTATACTCCCTGAAGCTGAAGACCTGCAAGGCTCATTCTCATGGCCATCACAGAGATCTGATGCTCATCATCAGGGCTTTGCAAGTGCATCATTTTGGTTGCTAATCTGCCATCAGTAATGAATAATTAATTAAACTAAACTAAATTAATTGATTTACACATTTTCAGAACATCTGGCATTGTGATATTAAGGGTTCAAATACAAAACTATTTTCAAAAATAAGAATTTCAAAGAAAGATACAAGTACATTCCCTTGGTTTTTACAATGACATTACAATAACACATACATTATCAACAACACAGACTTTCCTATCATTTTGAGATGGTTTCTTCACTAATTTGGAATATTTTAAGTTTACAAAAATATTTGGATATCAAATATTTACTATTATGTTCTTACTGGAGTGAAAAGCAGAAAATACATTTATTGGTGTAAGTGCGGCCATTGGTTGCGCAGACTGGCAAATACTCTGTGGTGCAAATTTTTTTTATGTAAACATACACAATGCAGTCTAGCTGCAAAACATAAAAAAAAGCATACATTTATCATATAAGAAAGATTTGGATGCAATCTTCTTAAATCTTAAAATGAAATGCTATACAACAAAAATGGATAAATACAATCTCTATTTAGATTTAAATAAAAACACAAAGCAGTAAACAATAAAACATAATCAATATTTTTATATAAACTCTCAATTTAGAAAATAGTCAACTGGCTAAATATGTTTTTTATCATGTATCCAAAGCTTCATCCCCACCCATAATCCTACTGTCTCAGGTCACACCTCCCTCACTTGTTCTCCATCAGAGGAAATCATGCACCTGAATTTTCTGTTTATCATCCCTTGCCTTCCTCCATAATTTCACCACATATCAATATATTCATTCACTACATGTATATGTTTTTGTTTAGTTTAGATATCTTGGTGATTTATACAAACCAAACAATACTGTATGTATCCTTAAGTAGCCTGCTGTTTACACTCCATGACCTTTATATAAGGAGCCCTGGTAGCACAGTGGTTAAGTGCTTGGCTGCTGACCAAAGGATCAGCAGCTCAAACCCATGAGCAGCTCCTCAGGTGAAAGATGTGGCAGTCTGCTTCTGTAAAGATTACGGCCTTGGAAACCCTGTGGGACAGTTCTCTGTCCTATAGGGTTGCTATGAGTCAGAATCAACTCAATAGCAAAGGGTAACAGGTGAACTTTATATACACTGATGTTTAGTATATTTAGTTAATTTATATTCACTACTATGTAATACTCCACTATGTGAACATATAAAAATTATTATTGTTTATCCCCCTACAAATTAGGTGGGTTTTTTCCTGCCTTTTGTTTTGTTAGGATAAATAATTCTACTCTAAACACATCTTACATCTTTCAGATGTTCTGCGCAACAACAATTGAAACCAACGATTAGCATTTTGGGGTATTATGATAAGCACATTATCACTTTTTATATATAATGCCAAATGTTTTTGTATTTCTGGCCAGATTTTTTTTCTTCAACTTGCTGTAATAATAAAAACACATATTCCTACTTTATGAAAATGCTATCTTTTGTTTATTTTCTTGGTGCATTTTGCTGTAAATATAACAATTGAAAAAAGTAAAAATATTACATTTTTCAACTTCCAAAGGAGTCAGTAGTAACTTACCGGATATCTGCTATATGGCAATTTTGAAAGGGAAGTTTCTGAAGAAAAAGCATAGTTTAAAAAGGTAAGAAGCTGCTATAGAAATTTATGCAAATTACTACACAAGTATCTGCAAGTAATGAGAGCAGAATTTTGTCGCAAAAAGAAACAGACAAAAAAAAAACTCAAATAAAAATCCAAATGTTTAAAACAATTAATCTTACTCTGTGAAAAATAATGCCATATATTATTTTTAAGAAATACTGGTGGTGCTGTGGTTAAGCGCTTGGCTGCTAACCAGAAGGTCAACATCTGAAGCCCATCAGCTGCTTCATGGGAGAAAGACGTGGCAGTCTGCTTCAGTAAGGACTACAGCCTTGGAAACCCTTTGGGCTAGTTCTACTCTATCCTGTCGGGTCGCTTTGAGTTGAAATTAACTCTATGGTAACAAGTATATTATTTTTAATAACTATTAACCCCTGTTTAAAGATATCAATTTTTTTAAATGTTATAGGAGACATGTTATTCTAATATAAGATAATACGTTGCATGAAGTCACTTAAATATTAAGAAACTATCAGTACTGTGCTCTAATATGAAGGCTCTATCAAATAGCTCCCAGATATATATATTCTGAAATTCACAAACTTTCTTGAGCTTTAAGGAAGATAACTTGCCAACAGGGGTATCAATGAGTACTTTCTTTACACAAACCCTTGATTTAGAGGACTCAGCCCTGGTAAAGAAAAAAGACAGATTGTCTAGGAATACTAGATCTAGAAGAGATCATTCCTCCTCACATGTTGCATTTAACAAACCTGGAATATGACCTCCCAAAACAAAAAAAAAGGAAAAATTTAGTTGAAGTTATTTGGTGATTAATGAAGAGTTAAGGTCTACTGCCCATTCCAACACAGCACTCTAATTCTCCAATATTCCCCTGATTAAATTTTTATAAACAGTCCCTGTTTAATTTTATCAATTTAAGAATTACGAACTTGATAAAGCAACCCACTCCATTCTTAAGTTACAGCAGAATATTTCTTGTGTTTCTAAGATATGTGAAGTATTCCAATCAAGACTGGAAAATATACTCACCAGAGTAAAGAGTAAAGGCCAAGATAATGCAAATAGTTTTTATCCATGGTGAGCAGAAAGGCATTTGATTGAGTCTGTGGAAGAAACCCTTCAAAATGTTTGTAACAATAGTGCATTACCACATTTCCCATTTTCAATGGACAAAGAAAATCACGTACCCACTTTTAGGAAGTTTCTTAACTTGTAAAGAAATTGCTTCAATCCCTGAGATTCCTATTAAGAGGGACTATTCTCTCTTTTCTTCCCCCAACCCTTTGATTCAACAAGATATATCATGTGAACAGAAGGTCCCCTAGAGATGTGAGAGAAAGCTCAGTAAAAATCCCCTGTGAACACATGAGAAGGAGCTGATCACT
This sequence comes from Trichechus manatus latirostris, assembly GCF_000243295.1. Lineage (NCBI taxonomy): Eukaryota > Metazoa > Chordata > Mammalia > Sirenia > Trichechidae > Trichechus > Trichechus manatus. Next base: position 3,198,778 of record NW_004444066.1, on the reverse strand, counting down.
CTCCCAACTTTTCTGTCAGTCCAAAAGGAAACTGACTGCACTTAAAGTCAACATGGATATTTGAATCTCCGTGTTTCCTTCAGAAAAATACCACCCAAAAAGACCCAGTTGCCATCAAGTCAATTCCAACTCATGTTCCAACTCCAAGTGTGTCAGAATAGAACTGTGTTCCACAGGGTTTTCAATAGCTGATTTTTCAAAAGTAGATTTCCAGGCCCTTCTTCTGAGGCACTTATGGGTGGCTCAAATCTCCAACCTTTTGGTTAACAGCTGAGAGAATTAACTGTATGCACCACCCAGGGACTCCTTCAGAAAAATAGACACAGTTATTTTGGGAGGACTGTCCTAGAGCAGTCCTTGCAGCAATACTATAGACTAGGGCTACTTTCCTAGATCCCTCACTTGACCTACCTCACACAGATAGTGGAGACAGAAGCCAACAACTCTGGAGATTGTGGCTATCTTGTTCACCTTCCTTCTCAGAAACCTACATCCAGCTATGTCTCATTTATTGATGTGTGAGTGAGGAGTTTGATGAGTATAAGACAGATGGTCCAGGGAAGATAAGTCACAGAGGTATTCTGTGTTCTGCCTGGAGGCTATAAAGTAGCTCATAAGACATGCCTCACAAAGAATCCTTCATGGATCTTCCCATCAGCAGGAGGTTTGGGACAATTTGATCCGATGAACACACAAGAATGGGGAAGCGTTCCTTAGAAAGCTAGAAATAGAAATACCATACAATCCAGCAATCCCAGTCCTAGGAATATATCCTACAGAAATAACAGCCATCACATGAATAGACATATGCACATCCATGTTCATTGCAGCATTGTTCACAATACCAAAAAAGATGGAAACAACCTAGATGCCCATCAACAGATGAATGGATAAATAAACTATAATACATACACACAATGGAATTTTATACAATGATAAAGAACGATGATGAATCTGTGAAACATCTCATAACATGGATGAAACTGGAAGACATTATGCTGAGTGAAATAAGTCAATCACAAAAGGACAAATATTGTATAAGATGTCTACTATAAAAACTCATGTAAAAGTTGACACACAAAAAGAAACATCTTTGATGGTTATGAGGGATGGAAGGGGTGGAGTGGGGGAAATACTAAATAGACAATAGATAAGTGGTAACTTGGGTGAAGGGTAAGACAGTACACAATACTGGGGAAGCCAGCGCAACTTGTACAAGGAAAGGTCATGGAAGCTCCATAGACACTTCCAAACTCCCTGAGGGACTGAATTGCTGGACGGAGGGCTGTGGGGACTATGGTTTCGGGGAACATCTAGCTCAATTGGCATAACACAGTTAATAAAGAAAATGTTCTACATTCTACCTTGGTAAGTAGCATCTGCGGTCTTAAAAGCCTGTGAGCAGCCATCTAATATACTCCACTGGTCTCACCTCTTCAGCAGCAAGGGAGAATGAAGAAAACAAGATACAAGGAAAAGATTAGTCCAAAGGACTAATGGGCCACAACTACCATGGCCTCTACCAGACTGAGCCCCGTACAACTAGATGGTGCCCAGCTACCACCACTGACTGCTCTGACTGGGATCACAACAGAGGGTCCCAGAAAGAGCTAGAGAAAAATGTAGAACAAAATCCTAACTCACAAAAAAGACCAGACTTACTGGCCTGACAGTGACTGGAGAAACCCTGAGAGTACGGCCCCTGGACACCCTTTTAGCTCAGTAATGAAGTCACTCCCGAGGTTCACCATTCAGCCAAAGATTAGACAGCCTCATAAAACAAAACAAGACTAATGGGGCACAACAGTCCAGGGACAAGGACTAGAAGGCAGGAGGGTACAGGAAAGCTGGTAATAGGGAACCCAAGGTCGAGAAGGGACAGTGTTGACATGTCATGGGGTTGTTAACCATTGTCATAAAACAATATTGTACTAACTGTTTAATGAGAAACTATTTGTTCTGTAAACCTTCATCTAAAGTACAATTAAAAAAAAAAAAAAAAGCATGGGGAAGCGACACAGTAATAAGAGTGGTTATAGATCCTAAGATAGAGAAGATATGTGAAAGCTTCCTAAGCAGGTGAGTTGAAAAGGGACAAGAAAATTAGGTAGGAAAAAGAAGAAAGAGTTTGGGAATGTGAATTAGATGAAGGACTAAACCCTTCATAGTTTTTAAAACTAGATGTGCATTAAAATAACCCAGAGAACACTTAAAGACTATGGATGCAATATTTCACCATCAAGGTTGTAAATCAACACATATAAACTCCCTGAGGGATCCAATTACTGGGCTGAGGGCTGTGGGGACCATGATCTCAGGGAGCATCTACCTCAATTGGCATAACATCGTTTATAAAGGAAAAGCTCTACATTCTACTTTGGTGAGTAGTGTCTGGAGTCTTAAAAGCCTGTGAGCAGCCATCTAAGATACTCCACTGTTCTCACCCCTTCAGGAGCAAAGAATAATGAAGAAAACTAAAGATACAAGGGAAGATTAGTCCAAAGGACTAATGGACCACAACTACTATGGCCTGCACCAGACTAAGTCCAGTACAACGTGATGGTGCCCGGCTACCACCACTGACTGCTGTAACAGGGATCACAATAGAGGGTTCCAGACAGAACTGGAGAAAAATGTAGAACAAAATTCTAACCCACCAAAAAAAGACCAGACTTACTGGCCTGACAGAGACTGGAGAAACTCTGAGAGTATGGCCCCCCCCAGACACTGTTTTAGCCCAGTAATGAAGTCACTCCCAAGGTACACCCTTCAACCAAAGATTAGACAGGCCCATAAAACAGTGAGACTAAATGGACACACTAGCCCAGCGGGAAGGACTAGAAGGCAGAAGGGGACAGGAAAGCTGGTAATAGGGAACCCAACGTTGAGAAGGGAGAGTGTTGACATGTCGTGGGGTTGTTAACCAATGTCATAAAACAATATGTGTACTAACTGTTTAATGAGAAGCAAGTTTGTTCTGTAAACGTTCATCTGAAGTGCAATTTAAAAAAAAAAGATTGTAAATCAATTGTTAACAGATGAGGCCTTGGCATTGCTATGTTTTAAAAGGCCTCAGATGAATCTCAAGTGTAGTTAGGATTGGGGACCCTGGGCTGGAAGACAGGATGTGAATTTCTGGAATAGGAGAGAGAAAAGGCTGGGAATTGATGTTGATACCAGACAGAGCAATGTACTAAATTATATATTAAAATAATTTGATCTTTAACTCAGAGCTAACTGGGAGACACTGGAGGATTTGAAGTAAGAGAGAGATTTGATCAGACATTTTCTTCCTAACTAACCACTGAGATTTATAGCCTGACTCGGTAGAAAAAGCTTTGGGAGTTTAGTTCAAATCCCATCTACCACTGAGTAGTCTTGACTCAGTGTTTAGACATTCTAATCAACAATTCCCCTATTTCAAATACCATAATAATAATTCCAGTGTCATACTTTTTATAAATGTTAGTGATAAAATATTAAACTTTCTGCTCTTAGGTTGTGTGTGTGAGGTCCACATTTGTCACTCTAAACCTACAGCTATTTATAGCAGTGAAGAAACCCAGGATTTAAAATAAACCTTTGAGTCTAATAATGTTTGAGGCCAATTTAATGAAATAATACTAATTCTGTCTGGTGCAGAAAATGCTCCTTTATAGTACTAAAGCAAATAGTAGTGTTTTGAATTATTTACATAGACACCATCAGACAAGTCTGTGGCACCAATATGCATGACATTTGAGGGTAAAGTAAACTAAAGCTTAGATTGAAGTTACTGGGGATTCCTTTATGTCCTACACACATGTGATCGTTAAGATTGTGTGTCAGCTTGGCTAGGCCATTATTCTCAGTGTTTTAGCAGCTGTATAATGTTGTGATCACTTCCTTGTTGAAATTTGATATGTGATCACCCCCATGATGGAATCTGCTGAGTGGTACTGGCAGAGGCAGGGCCTGTGGCAGCTCACCGCCCTCTCAGTTTCATCTCTCTGCCTTCTGCTGGTTACTTTTTATCTGCTTGCCTTGCCAAGGTTTTTGGCTTGTTCCAGACTCAGCAGCTGCCTCTTGTCTCAACTCCAGTTCTTGGGACTTGAGCTAGCAGTTACCTGCTGATCTTGGAATTCATCGATCTTCTCAGCCTGCGAGCAAGAGTCCGGTTCTCTGACCTGCTGATCGTGGGTTCGCCAGCCCCTGCAGCTACCTGAATCAGGAGAAACCTTGTGGTCTTGTCTGCTGATCTTGGAATTCAATGACCTTCACAGCCTGTAAGTGGGAGCCCCTCTCTGACCTGCTGACCTTGGGTTCACCTGCTTCTGCAGCTCCGTAAATTGGGAGAGGCCTCTACCCTGATCCACGGACTTGGTACGTTTTAGCCTCTACAACTGTGTGAGCTGTTTCCTTGATATAAATCTCTGTCTATATATATTTATACTTTACTGGTTTTGCTTCTCTAGAGAACCCAGCCTAACACATTTGGTACCAAGAGTGGGGTCTAGAGAAACAAAATCATAAGGATGAGTTTTCTAAATTGGTTCTCAAGTCTGATTAGTCTTAAAGATGTCGATAACTCTGCTTCCAGCAGTAAAGAGGGCACTGCTAGTCCATGGAGTGAGGTGGTGATACAAATACACAAAATATCACCACCAGTAGATCAGGTATTGGTGAAATGCCAGCCTCTGGTTGAACACATGTGTGATATCTTTCTACAGCTTTGTCAGAATGAGAAGTATAGGGAAGCCAGTTGATTGGTCCTACTTTCACTAGACAAACTGATGAACGAAAGAGATGTGCTCAGGGATTCAGATGTCAAAGCTCAAGTGCCGCATAAATGACCTCAAGGTTTCCACTTGTGCTTTGAAGGAAAGCGTTATTTCTTGTAGTAACAGAGCTGAAATTGCTTACAGCCAAACCCAGACTCTTATTGCAAGACTGGCTGAGTTACAATGCCATCTCAATTGCCAACCTAGAGAGGTGTCTGAAATTAAAGTAAGAGCATTGATTGGGAAGAAATGGGATCCTGAAACTTGGGATGGGGACATATTGGCAGATAATCAGGAAGCTGGAGACACTGAGCCCCTAAATTAGGTTGAATCACTCCTGCCAACAGAACCACTCCTACCTGAAGAGATTACTTCATGTTTGTCTGTTACATCACCCTGCCCAGGAAAACCATTAGCCCCTCCACTCCCATCTAATGAGATTAGCCCTAGCCCAGCTGCCTCTAAAGAGCCCTTCCTGAGTTATTGCCTGTGGCAATGCCTGAGGCAGATGCTTTACGAGACAATGCTGAATGTTCTCAAAACAATTCCACACTATGGATTCTAGCTTCTAGACCTATAACTAGACTTAAGTCCCAGCGAGCCCCAAAAGGTGAAGTACAGAGTGTGACCCAGGAGGAGGTAGGCTACACTCCAAAAGAACTACTTGAGTTTTCTAATATGCACAAACAGAAACCTGGGGAATATGTGTGGGAATGGCTATTAAGGGTGTGGGATAATGGTGCAAGGAACATAAAGATGGATCAATCTGAGTTTATTGATATGGGTCCACTGAGCACAGATTCTTCATTCAGTGTTTCGGCTTGAGAAGTTAGGAAAGGATCTAATTGTTTGGTTGTGTTGCTGAAGCATGGATTACAAGGTGGCCTACGCTGAATCAAGTTGAAGTGCCAGACCTGGCTTGGTATACTGTAGAAGAAGGTATCCATAGGCTTAGGGAAATTGGCATGCTAGAGTGGATTTATCAGGTTAGACACACAGACCCACACATGGAATGCCCAGAGGACACACCTTTCACCTCAACTGTGAGGAACAAATTTGTGAAGAGAGCTCCAACATCTTTGAAGGCTGCTGTGATTGCTATTTTATGTAAATCAGATTTGACAGTGGGAACTGCCCTAAGTGAATTAAGACACCTAACTACAATGGGACTAATTGGAACCCCTGGTAGTAGGGGCCAAGTGGCTGCACTCAATTGACAAAGACAAGGTGTGCGTGGTTACAGTAAAGGACAGCGGAGTCAAGGCAGTAATCAAAATAGTCTGACTTGTACGGATTTATGGCATTGGCTACTTAGTCATGGTGTTCCTAGGAGTGAAATAGATGGGAAATCTACTAAATATTTACTTCATCTGTACAAATGGATGAATTCTAGGTCAGGTGAACAGCAGTCTAACTCAAATCGCCAGAATAGAGTGTAATGGTCCCTCAATCAATTCCCAGATTAGAGTGAGTTTAAAGACCCACAACCCCTTGAATGAAGGGGAGGCTGGTTCCCCTTGAGGAAGGACTCCAATACACTGCCAAAAATTTTTACTGTTAATCTTTCTTCCAGCCTTCTCCAAAGGGACCTAGGGCCTTTTACGAAGGCGACTGTTCATAGGCGAAAAAGAAATAATCAGACTTTTTGGAGATTACTGGATACTGGCCCTGAACTGACACTAATTCCAGGAGACCCAAAATGTCACTGTGGCCCACCAGTCAGAGTGGGGGCATATGGAGGTCAGGTTATCAGTGGAGTCTTGTCTTATGTCCATCTCACAGTGGTCCAGTGGGTTCCTGAACCCATCCTGTAGTGATTTCCCCAGTTCCAGAATGCATAATTGGAATAGATATACTCAGCAACTGGCAGAACCCCCACACTGGATCCCTGACAAATGGAGTAAGGGCTATTATGGTAGGGAAAGCCAAGTGGAAGACATTAGAACTGCCCCTACCTAGGAAAATAGCAAAAAAAAAAGCAATACCTCATTCCTAGAGGGATTGCAGAGATTACTGCCATCATTAAGGACTTGAAGGATGCAGGGATGGTAATTCCCACCACATCCCCATTCAACTCTCCTATTAGGCCTGTGCAAAAACCAGACGGAACTTGGAGAATGACAGTAGATTATCGAAAACTTAACCAAGTGGTGACTCTGATTGCAGCTGCTGTTCCAGATGTAGTTTCATTGCTTGAGCAAATTAATACATATCTTGGTACTTGGTATGCAGCTATTGACCTGGCTAATAACTTTTTCTCCATGCCTATTTCAAAGGACCACCAGAAGCAGTTTGCCTTCAGCTGGCAAGGCCAGCAATACACCTTCACTTGCCTACCTCAGGGCTACATCAACTCTCCAGCCCTATGTCATAATTTAGTTCACAGGGCGGTTGATCACAAGACATCACGCTGGTCCATTACATTGATGACATTATTCTGATTGGACCCAGTAAGGAAGAAGTGTCAATGACTCTGCACTTATTGGTAAAACAATTGCATGCTAGAGGGTGGGAGATTAATCCCACAAAAATTCAGGCACCTTACACTTCAGTGAAATTTCTAGGGGTCCAGTGGTGTGGGGCATGTCAAGACGTTCCTTCTAAAGTGTAGGATAAGTTATTGCATCTTGCTGCTCCCACAACTAAAAAGGAGGCACAGTGCCTAGTGGGCCTCTTTGGATTTTGGAGGCAACATATTCCTCATTTGGGTGTGCTACTCTGGCCTATTTATCAAGTGACTGGAAAAGCTTCCAGTTTTGAGTGGGGCCCAGAACAAGAGAAGGCTCTGCAACAGGTTCAGGCTGCTGTGCAAACCACTCTGCCACTTGGACCGTATGATCCATCTGATCCAATGGTGCTTGAAGTGTCAGTGGCAGATAGAGATGCTGTTTGGAGTGTTTGGCAGGCCCCTATTGGTGAATCACAGTGCAGACCCTTAGGATTTTGGAGCAAAGCTCTGCCATCCTCTGCAGATAACTACTCTCCTTTTGAGAAACAACTTTTGGTTTGTTACTGGGCCTTAGTAGAGACTGAATGCTTAATCAAGGGACACCAAGTCACCATACAGTCTGAGCTGCCCATCATGAACTGGGTGTTGTCTGACCCACAGAGTCATAAAGTTGGACGTGCACAGCAGCACTCCATCATTAAATGGAAGTGGTATATTTGAGATCGGGACCAAGCAGGACCCAAAGGCACAAGTAAGTTGCATGAGGAAGTGGCCCAAATGCCCATGGTCTCCACTCCTGTCCCTTCCATCTCCCAGTCTGCACCTATTACCTTATGGGGTGTTCCTTATGATCAGTTGACTGAAGAAGAGAAAACTCGTGCCTGGTTTACAGATGGTTCTGTGCAATGTGCAGGCACACTCGAAAGTGGACTGTAACAGCACTACAGCCCCTTTCTGGGACCTCCCTGAAGGACAGTAGTGAAGGGAAATCCTCTCAATGGGCAGAACTTTGAGCAGTGCACCTGGTTGTTCACTTTGTTTGGAAGGAGAAATGGCAAGATGTGAAATTATGTACTGATTCATGGGCTGTGGCTAATGGTTTGGCTGGATGGTCAGGGACTTGGAAGGAACATGATTGGAAAATTGGAGAAAAGGATTTATGGGGAAGAGGTATGTGGATAGACTTCTCTGAATGGGCTAAAGAAGTGAAGATACTTGTGTCTCATGTGAATGCTCACCAAAGCGTGACCTCAGCAGAGGATGATTTTAGCAATCAAGTGGATAGGATGACATGTTCTGTGGAAACCAGTCATCCTCTTTCCCCAGCTACTCTCATCATTGCTCAATGGGCTCATGAACAAAGTGGCCATGGTGGCAGAGATGGAGGTTATGAATGGACCCAGCAGCATGGACTTCCACTCACCAAGGCTGACTCGGCTACAGCCACTGCTGAGTGCCCAATCTGCCAGCAGCAGAGACCAACACTGAGTCCCTGATATGACACCATCCCTCGAGGTGATCAGCCAGCAACTTAGTGGCAAGTTGATTTCATTGGATGACTTCCATCATGGAAAGGGCAGTGTTTTGTCCTTACTGGAATAGACGCTCTGGATATGGATTTTCCTTCCCTGTACACAATGCTTCTGCCAAAACTACCATCCGTGGACTTACAGAAAGCCTTATCCGCCATCATGGTATCCCACACAGCATTGCCTCAGATCAAGGGACTCACTTCACAGCAAATGAAGTGCAGCAGTGGGCTTATGCTCATGGAATTCACTGGTCTTACCATGTTCCCCATCATCCTGAAGCAACTGGCTTGATAGAACGATGGAATGGCCTTCGTAAGACACAATTACAGTGCCAGCTAGGTGGCAATACCTTGCATGGTTCAGGCAATGTTCTCCAGGAGGCTGTATATGCTCTAAACCAGAATCCAATATATGGTGCTGTTTCTCCCATAGCCAGGATTCATGGGTCCAGGAATCAAGGTGTGGAAATGGGAGTGCTACTACTCACTATTACCCCTAGTGACCCACTGGCAAGATTTTTGCTTCCTGTCTCCTCAACCTTATGCTCTGCAGGCCTAGAGGTCTTAGTTCCAAAGAGAGGAATGCTCCCACCTAGAGACACATCGTTGATTCCATTGAACTGGAAGCTAAGAATGCCACTTGGCCACTGTGGGCTCCTTATGCCACTGGATCAACAGGTAAAGATTGGACTTACCGTACTGGCTGGTGTCATTGATCCTGATTACCAAGAGGAAATCAGACTGATATTACATAATGGAGGTAAAGAAGAGTATGTCTGGAACACTGGAGACTCTTTAGGGTGTCTCTTATTACTACCATGTCCTGTGATTAAAGTCAATGGAAAACTCCAGCAACCCAATTCTAATATGACTACTAATGGTCAAGACCCTTCAGGAATGAAGGTTTGGGTCACCCACCAGGCAAAGAACCACAAATAGCCAAGGTGCTTGCTGAGGGAAAAGGAATATGGAATGGGTGGTGGAAGAAGGTAATTCTAAATACCAGTTATGGCCATGTGACCAGTTGCAGCAACGGGGACTGTAATTGCTATGAGTATTTCTGTTTTGTATGTGTGCATCTAATATTTTTGTTTCCTTCACTTATAAAATATAAGATGTAAATGGGGCTAGTGCATTTTTGATTGTACACGTTAGTTGTATCATGTTAGGTGCAAGTATGACTTTGTAATTATCTTTATTCAGAGATTATGTATGGTTTCAGGAGATATATATAGATGCCAAGTTGACAAGGGGTGGACTGGGATGGTTAAGATTGTTTGTCAACTTGGCTAGACCATTATTCTCAGTGTTTTAGCAGCTGTATAATGTGATCACTTCCTTGTTGAAATTTGGTATGTGATCACCCCCATGATGGAATCTGCTGAGTGGTACTGGTGGAGGCGGGGCCTATGGCAGCTCACCGCCCTCTCAGTTTCATCTCTCTGCCTTCTGCTGGTTACTTTTTATCTGCTTGCCTTGCCAAGGTTTTTGGCTTGTTCCAGACTTAGCAGCTGTCCCTTGTCTCAGCTACAGTTCTTGGGACTTGAGCTAGCAGCTTACCTGTTGATCTTGGAATTTATCGATCTTCTCAGCCTGCGAGCAAGAGTCAGGTTCCCCAACCTGCTGATCTTGGGTTTGCCAGCCCCTGCAGCTACGTGAATCAGGAGAAAACTTGTGGTCTTGTCTGCTGATCTTGGAATTCGTTGACCTTCACAGCCTGTTAACAGGAGCCCCTCTCCGACCTGCTGACCTTGGGTTCACCAGCTTCTGCAGCTCCATGAATTGGGAGAGGTCTCCACCCTGATCCATGGACTTGGTACGTTTTAGCCTCTACAATTGTGTGAGCTGTTTCCTTGATATAAATCTCTCTATATATACACTTTACTGGTATTCCTTCTCTAGAGAACCCAGCCTAAGACAGCGCAGGACTTCCCTTCTTACATGTATTCATCAGCTGATTAAGAGCAGGAGAGACATACTATGACTCACAGCAAGGTACAAGTTTGTTTTGTTTGTTTGCTTGCTTTAATTAATCAGTAAAGGAAATATTAGACCTGTGGATAACGTAATATACCTCCATGAAGAAAAAAAATGCATATATTATTCAACTTGTAGAAGGGTTAGGGTAAGGAAGAAAGGATTGGACTTTAAGATAGGTTGTTAAAAGACAGCTAACAGCAGTCTCCAGCCTTCCCAAAGCCATTTCCCTATACATTGTGGATAAAGAAACACACCACTCATGCAGTAACAGGGACAAAATACCTGGATTTAACCTTGTGTATAAAATGCCAGCAAACTCCGTACTGGCCCTCCCCTACATTTCTATATAATACGAGTGGCTTTTTTAGAGATCTCAATCTGTTAAACACCAAATTACAGGAGTCTGTGTTTAAAAATCTTTCAAGAGAGGTCAGATTTTTCTCATATGCTTTATGGCTCAGAAGAAGTCAAATGATTTGGTGATACTTCCCACCAGGAAATATTGAAGCTGAACTTCGATATGGGCAGTTCTTAGTAGGATAATGTTTCTGGAGGTTAGAGTGTGATGCTCAAATCTTTTCTCAGGGGAAGGGAGTTGTGTGTTGAATACAGAACCAATAAACTTTCAAACCTTTGAGTTTAAAGGTCCCTGGGCAGTGCAAACATTTTGTGCTCAACTGCTAACCTAAAGGATGGTGGTTTGAATCTACCCAACGGTACCATGGAAGAAAATGCTGGGCAATCAGCTTGCATTAAGATGACAGCCAAGAAGACCTTATGGAGCAATTCTACTCTGTAAGAGATGAGGTCACCATGAGTCGGAATTGGCTCAACAGCAACAAACAACAAACTTGCAAACAACACATGAGTATAAGGGTGGATAACCACTTTTTGCCAGGAGTTTTGTGAATAGTGGAGGCTTGTTGGAGTGTCCCACACAGGCAGGACATGTGTGGGATTGATTTGAGAGGAGAGTAAAGAGACATGTCTATCTAGCTCTCTACAGAGGAAAAAAATGTTAAGTGAGGGACACGGAGGTTAGCTGACGGGCAAGGATCTGTGGACTGCTGTGGCAACCAATTGCTGATAAATGGTGCCCACATCTGAAACAGGTATGTTACTGTCAGCAGGATCAAAAGTCCAGTAGGAAGAATACTATGACCCAGATTCATATCCCGCTTACATGAATAGACAAAGATTTACTCACATAATCATACTCCTTTAGCATCTTGATAGCCATAAATCAGGCAATGGGCTATATAAAGCCCCTGATAAAATTATAATTGCACCACTGGGTGGCACAAACTGTTGCTAGTGAAAGGTTGGCAACACAAACCAACCCAGAGGTGCCTTGGAAGACAGGCCTAGTGATCTCCTTCCCAAAGATTACAATCTTGAAAACCCTATGGAGCAGTTCTACTCTGCACACATGGGGTTGTCATGAGTTGGAATCAACTGGACAGCAACTAACAACAAATTTATGATCACAATAAAGGAGGATGAATGACTGTCAATTGAAACGCTTTAGCCTGTGAAAAGTGGCAAAAGTCGTGATAGTATTTGAACATTTCTGTGTATTAACCTAAAAGTAAACAATATTTAATCCTTAAACACAATCACAGAAATCACAAGACTGAAATAAGTTTTTAAGAAACATCAAAACAAAACAAAATGTCTGCATTCACCTGGGTATAAACAAAAAATACACATTTATGAATAAAAGGAATTTTAATTGTGCACATTCAAAATATTAAAATAATGATGCATCACGTGGTTTTATATAATCCAGAGTCTATAATACTAAAATTGTGCCTGAAAGGTAAACAACTATTTAAACTTTCTTTGGGATTAAAGGTATTTTTTGTTTTGTTTTGTTTTCATATTAGCAAAAATCATCGTAAGTTTTTTCCTCCAAGATCATCTGTAAAAATAAGATTCACTTTCATAGGCAGCAGCCAGATTCACTTGTCGACTACAATCCAAATAGGAAGAAAAAAAAAATACAATTCCCTCCAAAATGCTCTAATCTCAAAGTATAGCAAAAGATACAGAAGATGAAAGAATAAAGCCTATTACATAGATTGCTAAAGGCAGAAAATAAATACTAAAAACTTACTTCTCAATCCTCTCTTGTCTTCAGGAAAATTTATGATTTCCAAAACAGATTTGTTCATTCTTTTGGCAGTCCATGGTATATTCAATATTCTTCAAAAACACCATAATTCAAAGGTGTCAATTCTTCTTCAGCCTTCCTTATTCATTGTCCAGCTTTCACATGTATATGAGGCAATTAAAAAATACCATGGCTTGGATCAGGGGTACCTTAGTCCTCAAAGTGACATCTGTGCTTTTTAACACTTTAAACAAGGTCTTTTGCAGCAGATTTTCCCAATGCAGTATGTCCTTTGATTTCTTTCTTTTTTTTTTTCTTTCTTTCTCTTTTTTGGTCGTTTGACTTCTTGACTGCTACTTCCATGGGCATTGATTGTGAATCCAAGTAAAATAAAATCCTTGACAACTTCAATATTTTCTCCATTTATCATGATGTTGCTTACTGATCCAGTTGTGAGAATTTTTGTTTTCTCTATGTTGAGGTGTAATCCATATTGAAGGCTGTAGTCTTTGATCTTCATTAGTAAGTGCTTCAAGTCCTCTTCACTTTCATCAAGCAAGGTTTTGTCATCTGCATATCCCAGGTTGTTAATGAGTCTTCCTCCAATCCTGATGCTGTGTTCTTCTTCATATAATCCAGTATCTCAGGTTATTTACTCAGCTTACAGATTGAATAAGTATGGTGAAAGGATACAGCCCTGACACACCTTTCCTGATTTTAAACCATTCAATATTCCCTTGTTTTGCTTGAATGACTGCTTCTTGGTTTATGTACAGGATCTGCAAAATCATAATTAAGTGTTCTGAAATTCCCATTCTCTCCAATGTTATCCATAATTTGTTATGATCCACATAGTCAAATGCCTTTGCATAGTCAATAAAACACAGGTAAACATCTTTCTGGTATTCTCTGCTTTCAGTCAAGATCCATCTGACGTCTGCAATGATATCCCTTGTTCCAGGTCCTCTTCTGAATCCAGCTTGAATTTCTGGCAGTTTACTGTCTATGTACTGTTCAACTGTTCTTGAATACAGACAGCATAATTTTACTTGTATGTGATATTAAAGATATTGTTCGACAATTTCTTCATTCTGCTGGATCCACTTTCCTTGGAATGTGCACAAATATGGATCTCTTCCAGTCGGTTGGCTAGGCAGCTGTCTTCCAAATTTCTTGACATAGACGAGTGAGCACTTCCAGTGTTGCATCTGTTTGTTGAAACATCTCAGTTGATATTCCTTCAATTCCTGGAGACTTGTTTTTTGCCAATGCCTTCAGTGCAGCTTGGGTTTTATCTTAGGCTGGGTTCTCTAGAGAAGCAAAACCAGTAAAGCGTATAAATATATATATAGAGAGATTTATATCAAGGAAGTGGCTCACGTGATTGTAGAGGCTGGAACATCCCAAGTCCGTGGATCAGGATAGAGGCATCTCTCGAGTCATGTAGCCGCAGGGGCTGGGGAACCCAAGATCACTAGATAGGAGAACAGGTCTCTTCCTCACAGGCTGTGAAAATCGACAAATCCCAAGACTGGCAGATAAGCTTATAGCCCAAGTCCCAAGAACTGGAGGTCAGGTGAATAGGAGGCAGCCGCAGGATCCAGAGCAAGCAAAAAGCCAGAATGTCTGCTTATATATGGATGCAGGACACACCCCCAAGGAAACTCCCTTTCAACTGATTGGGTACTCACAGCATATTCCATCATGGGAGTGATCACATATAAACACTGAGAATCATGGCCCAGCCAAGGTGACACACAATCTTAACCATCACAGACTTCTTCCTTCAATACCATCGAATTTTTGATCATGCGCTACCTCCTGAAATGGTTGAACGTGGACCAATTCCTTTTGGTATAGTGACTCTCTGTATTCCTTCCACCTTCTTTTGATGCTTCCTGCATCGTTCAATATTTTGCCCATAGAATCCTTCAATATTGCAACTCGAGGCTTCAATTTTTTCTTCACTTCTTTCAGCCTGAGAAATGCTGAGTATGTTCTTCCCTTTTGGTTTTCTAACTCCAGGTCTTTGCACATGTCATTATAATACTTTGTCTTCTCAAGCTGCCCTTTGAAATCTTCTGTTCAGCTCTTTTATTTCATCATTTCTTCCTTTCACTGTAGCTACTCTAAATACAAAAGTAAGTTCAGAGTCTCTTCTGACATCCATTATGGTCTTTTCTTTCTTTCCCGTCTTTTTAATGATCTCTTGCTCTCTTCATGTATGATGTCCTTGATGTCTTCCCTCAACACGTCTTGTCTTTGGTTATTAATGTTCAATACATCAAATATATTCTTGAGATGGTCTCTAAATTCAGGTGGGATATACTCAAGGTTGTACTTTGGCTCTTGTATATTTGTTTCAATTTTCTTCAGTTTCAACTTGAACTTGCATATGAGCAATTGATGGTCTGTTTCATGGCCAGCCGCTGGCCTTGTTCTAACTGATGATATCGAGCTTCTTCATAGTCTCTTTCCACAGATGTAGTCAATTCGATTCTGTGTATTCCATCCGGTGAGGTCCACGTGTATAGTCACCATTTATGTTGTTGAAAAAAGGTATTCCCAATGAAGAAGTCATTGGTCTTGCAAAATTTTATCATGTGATCTTTGGTGTCATTTCTATCACCAAGGCCATATTTTCAACTACCCATCCTTCTTCTTTGTTTCCAACTTTCAAATTTCAATCACCAGTAATTATCAATGCATCTTGATTGCATGTTTGATCAATTTCAAACTGCAGAAGTTGGTAAAAATTTTCAGTTTCTTCATCCTTGTCATTAGTAGTTGGTGCATAAATTTGAATAATAGTCTTATTGACTGGTCTTCTTTGTAGGCATATGGATATTATCTTATCACTGATCGCATTGTACTTCAGGATAGACCTTGAAATGTTCTTTTTGACAATGAATGTGACGCCATTCTGCTCAATTTGTCATTCCTGTTATAGTAGACCATATAAATGTTAAAAAAGAACAGTGAATCTTAAAAAAGAAAAAAAAAACTCATGCTATGACATTGGTGCAAAAATAGAAAATAGACCAAAGGAACATAATAGAGTACAGAAATAGGCACACAATTACATAATCTACTCATTTATAACAAAGAACTCCCTGCATTTCAGTAGGGAAAAGATATTTTTCAATAAGTGGTCTTGGAGCAATTAAATACTGGTATTAAAAAAATAGTTTGATCCCAACCACTAACCAAAACAGAGATTAATTTGAAGTGGATTGTAGATTTAAATCTGGGAGCAAAACAATCAAGCTATTTAAAAACAAATCAACCAAAAAGAAAAAGAAACAAACAAAAAAAAGGAATTATAGTCATTAATTTGGGGTAGGCAAGGAGTCCTTAAACAACAAAAGTAACACTAGCCATAAGAGAACATTAATAATAAACTGGATTGCGTTAAATTTGGTAATTCTATTTATCAAGAGATTAACAAAAATTAAGAAATGAGTTAGATGTGGTGTGAATGGCAGTGTGTGCAGCTCTGAAAAACTTCTCCCCCGGGGAGACGTCTATTAAACTACTCAAAATTAGTAAGGATAATCATTCAAAGTCTCTGGGGATAATAAAAGGGCTTACAACAAATTGAGAACTGATTCAACAATATCTACAGAAACTTGATAAGAATAGGGGAGGGCCTTGGCATCAAGCTTGTTGTTGTTTCCATCCCTCTGCAGCTCTGTGTTGCAGAAAAGCTGCTCTAGTAGGCTCAGCAGCCTGGTGACCACTGCCATTCTCCCACCTCCTTCTCCTGCTAAGTGGAGATGATCCAGGAGGGACAACTGGAAAATCGTACAATCTCTCGTTCCTTTACAGCTCAGTGTTGCCGAAGATTTGTCTGAGAAGCTGAGTGCCGTTTTCATCTTCTCCAGGTTCCTGATGTACAAGAAAAATTTTAGGTAGAATTGGCTGTTGGCAAACACAGCAGATGCCATCCCTCTGCCCTCCTCCCAGCTCCAGATTATTGTTGCGGCAGCAGCCAGGTGGTGGTTCCATTTCCCAAAAAAACACACAGCTCTAACTCCATAGGGGATATCCAGGTGGGGCAACTAGTAAAAATCAAGTTTCTCATAATATTTTTACCCTTCAGCCCCTGCTCCGTGTTGTTGTTGTTGTTAGGTTCCCTAGAGTTGATTTCCACTCATAGCAACCCTATGTACAACAGAATGAAACACTGCCGGGTCCTGCGCTATCCTCACAGTCCTTGTTATGCCTGAGCCTGTTGTTACAGCCACTGTGTCAATTCATCTTGTTGAGGGTCTTTCTCTTTTTCGTTGATCCTCTACTTTACCAAGCATGATGTGCTTCTCCAGGGACTGATCCCTCCTGCTAACATGTCCAAAGTATGTGAGATGTAGTCTGGCCATCCTTGCTTCTAAAGAGCATTCTGGTTGTACTTCTTCCAAGACAGATTTGTTCATTCTTTTGGTAGACCATGGTGTATTCAATATTCTTCGCCAACACCACAATTCAAAGGCGTCAATTCTTCACCGGTCTTCCTTATTCATTGTCCAGCTTTTGCATGCATATGAGGCCATTGAAAACACTGTGGCTTGTGTCAAACGCACCTTAGTCTTCTTTGCTTTTCAACACTTTAAAGAGGTCTTTTGCAGCAGATTTGCCCAATGCTATGCGTCTTTTGATTTCTTGACTGCTGTTTCCATGGTGTTGATTGTGGATCCAAGTAAAATGAAATCCTTGACAACTTCAATGTTTTCTTCTTTTATTATGATGTTGCTTATTGGTCCAGTTGTGAGGATTTTTGTTTTCTTTATGTTGAGGTGTAATCCATACTGAAGGCTATGGTCTTTGATCTTCATCAGTAAGTGATTTAAGCCCTCTTTACTTTGAGCAAGCAAGGTTGTGTCATCTGCATATCCCAGGTTATTAATGAGTCTTCCTCCAATCCTGATGCCCCACTTTTCTTCATATAGTCCAGCTTCTAGGATTATTTGCTCAGCATACAGATTGAATAGGTATGGTGAAAGGGTGCAGTCCTGATGCACACCTTTCCTGAGTTTAAACCACGCAGTATCCCCTTGTTCTGTTCGAACGACTGCCTCTTGATCTATGTACAGGTTCCCCATGAGTACAATTAAGTTGTTCCGAAATTCCCATTCTTTGCAATATTATTCATAATTTGTTATGATCCACACGGTCGGATACCTTTGCATAGTCAATAAAACGCAGGTAAACATCTTTCTAACACAAGGTGATAACTGCGTGGTTTAAAGTCAACATCCATGGAAGCAGCAGTCAAGAAATCAAAAGATGCATAGCATTGAGCAAGTCTGCTGCAAAAGACCTCTTTAAAGTGTTGAAAAGCAAAGAAGACTAAGGTGCGCCTGACACAAGCCACAATGTTTTCAATGGCCTCATATGCATGCAAAAGCTGGACAATGAATAAGGAAGACCGGTGAAGAATTGACGCCTTTGAATTGTGGTGTTGGCGAAGAATATTGAATACACCATGGTCTACCAAAAGAATGAACAAATCTGTCTTGGAAGAAGCACATCCAGAATGCTCCTTACAAGCAAGGATGGCAAGACTACATCTCACATACTTTGGACATGTTATCAGGAGGGATCAGTCCCTGGAGAAGCACATCATGCTTGGTAAAGTAGAGGGGCAATGAAAAAGAGGAAGACCCTCAATAAGATGGATTGGCACAGTGGCTGCAACAATGGGCTCAAGCATAACAAGGATTGTGAGGATAGCACAGGATCAGGCAGTATTTCATTCTGTTGTACATAGGGTTGCTATGAGTGGAAACTGACTTGAGGGCACCTGACAACAACAACAAACATGTTTCTGGTATTCTCTGCTTTCAGCCAGGATCTATCTGACATCAGCTATGATATCCCTGGTTCCACATCCTCTTCTGAATCCAGCTTGAATTTCTGGCCGTTCCCTGTCAGTATACTGCTGCAGCCGATTTTGAATGATCTTCAGCAAAATTTTACTTGCATATGATATTAGTAATATTGTCTTAAAATTTCCCTTTCTTAGGAATAGACATAAATATGGATCTCTTACAGTCAGTTGGCCAGGTAGCTGTCTTCCAAATTTCTTGGCATAGACAAGTCAGCACTTCCAGTACTGCATCTGTTTGTAGAAACATCTCAATTGGTATTACGATAATTCCTGGAGCCTTCTTTTTCTTCAATGCCTTCAGTGTCTTCAGTGCAGCTGGGACCTCTTCTTTCAGTACCATCGGTTCCTAATCATATGCTACCTCCTGAAATGGTTGAATGTCAACCAATTCCTTTTGGTATAGTGACACTGTATTCCTTCCATCTTCTTTTGATGCTTCCTGTGTCATTTAATATTTTCCCAGTAGAATCCTTCAGTATTGCAGCTTGAGGTTTCAATTTTTTTCTTCATTTCTTTCAGCTTGAGAAATGCTGAGTATGTTCTTCCCTTTTGGTTTTCTATATCCAGTCTTTGCGCATGTCATTATAATACTTTACTTAGTCTTCTCGAGCCACCCTTTGAAATCTTCTGTTCACCTCTTTTACTTCATCATTTCTTCCTTTTACTTTAGCTATTTGATGTTTCAGAGCAAGTCTCAGAGTCCCTTCTGACATCCATTTTGGTCTTTTCTTTCTTTCCTGCCTTTTTAATGAGCTCTTGTTTTCTTCATGTATGATGTCCTTGATGTCATTACACAACTCATCTGGTCTTCAGTCATTGGTCTTCAGTCATTAGTGTTCAATGTATCAAGTCTATTCTTGAGACGGTCTCTAAATTCAGGTAGGATACATTCAAGGTCATACTTTGGCTCTCGTGGACTTATTCTAATCTTCAGTTTCAACTTGAACTTGCATATGAGCGATTGATGGTCTGTTCCACAGTTGACCCTTGCCCTTGTTTTGCTGAAGATCATTCAAAATCGGCTGCATGATGATATTGAGCTTCTCTGTAGTCTATTTCCACAGATGTAGTCGACTTGATTTCTGTGTATTCCATCTGGCGAGGTTCAAGTATATAGTCAACGTTTATGTTGTTGAAAAAAGGTATTTGCAATGAAGAGGTCGGTCTTGTAAAATTCTATCCTGTGATCTCAGCATGGTTTCTATCACCAAGGCCATATTTTCCAACTACTGATCCTTCTTCTTTGTTTCCAACTTTCAAATTTCAATCACCAGTAATTATCAATGCATCCTGATTGTATGTTTGATCAATTTCAGACGGCAGAAGTTGGTAAAAATCTTCAATTTCTTCGTCTTTAGCCTTAGCAGTTGGCGCATAAATTTGAATAATAATCGTATTAACTGGTCTTCCTTGTAGGTGTATGGATATTATCCTATCACTGATAGCATTGTACTTCAGGACAGAACTTGAAATGTTTTTTCTGACGATGAATGCAACACCATTTCTCTTCAGTTTGTCATTCCTGGCATGGTAGACCATACGATTGGCTGACTCAAAATGGCCAATACCAGTGCATTTCAGCTCACTAATACCTAGGATATCAATGTTTATGTGTTCCATTTCATTTTTGTCAATTTTCCTAGATTCATACTTCATACCTTCCACATTCTGATTATTAATGGATGTTTGCACGTGTTTCTTCTCATTTTGAGTCTTGCCACATCAGCAAATGAAGGTCCCAAAAGCTTAAAGCCATAGCTCAGAGGTTCTTCCCAGGAAGGGTTAAAGCTAGCCTTAAAGACTGGCAGGACCCTTCCCCTTCTATGTAGTCTGAGATTGTTTGGACTAGATTGGAACCCTGGTGGTGCAGTGGTTAAGAGCTCAGCTACTAACCAAAAGGCTAGCAGTTCAAATCCACCAGCTGCTCCTTGGAAACTCTATGGGGGCAGTTCTACTCTGTTCTATAAGATCGCTAGGAGTTGGAATTGACTTGATGGCAATGGGTTTGGTTTTGTTTTTGGATGAGGCAATTTATACCCCAGGCTATTGTTCCAAAATGTCTCCCGGTGGACTCGAACCTCCAGTCTTTCATTTACACCACCCAGGGACTCCATCAACAAGCATATAGTACACTGTTAACCAAGTTGACCTAACTGACATTTTTAGAACACTCCACCCAACAACAGCAGAACGCATATTGTTTTCAAGCACATGTAGAATATTCTCCAGTGTAGACCATATGCTGGCCAATAAACACATTGCAATAAATATAAAATGATTGAAATTTTAAAATGTATCATCTCTGACCACAATGGAATTAAATTAGAAATTAACATCAAAAGGAGATTTGGCAAAAATCCAAAAACACTTGGAAATTAAACAGTATACTTCTAAATAAATCATGGGTCAAATAATCAACCACAAAGAAAATTATAAAAAAAACTGAGATGAAGGAAAAAAAAGGGCACAAGACTGTCAAAATTT
Source organism: Trichechus manatus latirostris (assembly GCF_000243295.1). Classification (NCBI taxonomy): domain Eukaryota; kingdom Metazoa; phylum Chordata; class Mammalia; order Sirenia; family Trichechidae; genus Trichechus; species Trichechus manatus. The sequence continues at coordinate 3,177,574 of NW_004444066.1, read as the reverse complement.
ATGAGGTGCAGCTAAAGGAGTGCTTAGACGGAAATTTATAGCTATAAATGTCTATATTAGGAAAAAAAATCTAAAACCTTTCACTTAAGCTTCTATCTTTAGAAACTGGTAACAGGAGGCTAAATCAAAAGCTAGCAGCAGGAAGAGAATAATAAAAAAATACAAAACAGAAAAATAACAGAAAATCAGTGAAACAAAAAATTGCGTCAATGAAATTAAACCTTCAGCTAGTCTGACTATAATGTTGAAACTCAAAGGACTGCTTTTTATCCTTTAAACACTTCTATTTTTTAGATCAGGAAGTTGTTTTTGTTTTGTTTTTTTTAGGAAGAAGGGAGGCGTTGTGCTTGTGGCTCACAAGCGGAAACAGGACAACTTGGAGGACTGATGGTTTAGGGAATGGAATTCACTATTTCTAGCCCCTTATGTGAAAAAGCTCCCTGGGTAGAGCAAATGGTTTTTGCTCAACTACTAACCCAAAGATTGGCAGTTTGAACCCATCCAGTGGCATAGAGGAGGAAAGGCCTGATGATTTGTATCTGTAACCATTACAGCCAAGAAAACCCTATGGAGTAGTTCTACTCTGTAACTCATGGGGTCATTATGAATTGGCATCAACTCGATGACAATGGGTTATTATGTAAAAAATCCTCATTCCTTTGAAAAGACTGGGATTCACACAAAAACACTAATCTATTTATTCTTTTTGTCTTTAGAATCAGTAGTGGTACAATTGGCTTGGTTCAATACAGCAAATGTGACCCAAGTAATTATATTTTACCTTGAAATGGATTCTCTTGTCTACCTTACTCACTGAGGAGTCTGCAGAAGATTACAGTAGTAATCTGAAAATTCTAGTGGATAGAAGGTAATTAATTTTAAAATAAAGTTGTGCCAGATAGAATTTTAAAGATTTATGATTCAAGAATTTTGATTCGCTAACTGTATGCAGCTGTTGAAATTTTAAACAGCTCTTAGCCATATGTCTTATATTAGACAAAGAAGCCATTAACTTTTACCATGTATTAAATATTTTTGATGAATAAAACTGTTCTTCTAAGAAAACAAAATGTAAGCCAACAAATCTACCAATTTCTCTCTAATCAGGAACAAGGTGAAGGCACATTGAAAATCCAGTTGGCTTTGAGTTGACTGCAACTCATGGTGACCCTGCATGTATCAGACTAGAACTGTGATCCATAGAGTTTTTAATGGTTGATTTTTTGAAAGCAGAGCAGGACTTTCTTCCTACAAACCTCTGGGTGGACTCAAAATTCTAACTTTTCAGTTAGCAACCAAGAATGTTAATCATGCACCACCAAGTGATTCCAAAGGCACACTAACCCATTGCTGTCAAGTCAATTCCAACTCATAGTGACCCTATAGGCCAAAGTAGAACTGTCCATAGTGTCTCCAAGGCTGTAAATCTTTACAGAAGCAGACTGCCATATCTTTCTTCCTTGGAACAGCTGGTGGGTTCAAACTGTTGACCTTTTGGTTAAAAGCCAACCTCTTAACCACTGCATCACCAGGGCTCCTTGGAAGGCACATTACTGGTGCTTATTTAGTCTATATTAATTTCATGCAAAATATCTAATTTGGAGAAGAGATTTAGAGTGTAGGCATTTTATCTCAAATAATTTTTTTTATGCATTACCAATCGAGCTGCTATTCTCACTTTAGATGAAGGTTTACAGAACAAAATAGTTTCTCATTAAACAGTACACATGTCGCTCTATGACAATGGTTAACAACTTCACAACACATCAACACTGTCCTT